>NC_056731.1:676529874-676559874 GCF_019279795.1 Protopterus annectens
AAGACTGCCTATATTGTCTGTAGTAGTAGCATAAAACAATTATGTTCCTCTGAAACACCTAAATATTATAGGTAACAGTATAAGCAACTATAATGCTACAAGAGTAACCTTTTATTTAGGTGAAACAGTGAAGTACACCCCTTTGTACTGGCTGTGGGTGTGTTGCTTTGCAAAGTCTGAGGTCTGTACATACAGGTCCTATAGGGTTGCCACCTTGCCAAATGGCCAGACTGGGACATATTCTGTAGAAATGTCAGACATTCCAGGACTAAACATATCTACAGCCGTGCATAGTACAGGATTACACTTATTTGCACAAATAAAAGCTTAATCTAGTTGCATTTGAATTGCTTATGCTACTTCACATAACATATAGAAGTGTCAAATAACTGTTGTATGCAATTATTAATGAAACATAGAATATAACAATGTCCTGTAATCTGGACATGTGCTATGTCTTGATTATTTTTGCACTGTCCCTCACAAAATGGGACAGGTGGTAACCCTAAAATCCTACCTTGGCCAATTGAGAAGGTGGCAAACCTATAATAGTTATGCGGTAGCATGACCCGTCCGACGGATGTGGCTACCACAACCCAACTACTCATTTGTAATGCAGGGTCTCAGTTCCCATGTATCAGCCAGATGGGAGCAGAGTGTATGCAGAACACACAAATATGATTAATTCACTGGACAGGCCACTGATTCCGTACAGTTGAACGCCATGCCATCGCCTAATGGGCAACCATTGCTGATACTGTAGTCATGTAGTCCAATGTGATAGGCATTACAAGGTGGGAGCAGCTTGTAAGAGGAACACACAATTATGAATAATTCACTGGACAGGCCGCTGATTCTGTACATTTGAACGCCATGTGATCGCCTAATGGGCAGCCATTCCCAATACTGTAGTCAGGAGTGGCCTTAGGTCAACTGGTGCCCTAGGCAGAAGGCACAATGGCACCCCCCACCACATCACCCAGTGCCCCCATCCTGGTCTACCTACACCAAATAAATACTGGTAAAGTTCACCCACTAATGTGGTGCCCTAGGTGGCCACTTAGTAGGCCTATGCCTAAGGCCGGCTATGACTGTAGTCATGTAGTCCGATGTGATAGGCATCACAAGGTATGCCTAAGAGGAACACACGAATATGAATGAATCTCCTTTCAGGCCGCTAATTCCGTACAGACAAATGCCATGCCATCACCTAATAGGCAGCCATTTCCGATACTGTATTCATGTATTCCGATGTAATAGACATCACAAGGTGGGAGCACATTGTATGAGGTATACACAAATATGGCTGTGTCACTCGACAGGCCACATATTCCGTACAGCCGTACGCAATGCTGTCACCTAATGGGTGGCCAGTCCCAATACTGGAGTCATATGGTACGATGTAATAAGCATCTCAAGGTAATATTGTGGTCCTCGCTCACACCCAGGGGTGTGAGTGACAGATGCAAGCACCAATGCGGGTGCTTTAGCAAGTGCGGGAACAAACGGGTGTAAGTGTGTTTGGCTACCAGTATGCGCGTATTGCATTAGTTAAGCAATGTAGAGGCTAATCGACCATAAGAGGCTGTAACCAGAGGATATCATACAGCGCGGTCATTCAACAGTATAGGGATGTATCACATCATGTAGAAGTACATGTGAGTGTTTATGTCCAGCATATAGGTACATACATATATAGAGATGTATCAGAGACATGCCATGTGGCAACAAAGCATTACAAATGAATGAAACGGGAAACACCAGCGACACCTGTATTATGTAGTGGTGTTGCTCTATGTGATCACAAGACTCCCTCAGACAGACAATAGTTGTACATTGGCCGTATACATCACTCTGTGCATGTAATGTACATTAACACAACAGTACATGTCCAATCATTATGTGTGAACAATACTCCTGCAATGTGCAACATCATCATCATGATAAAGGTAAATAGGGTAACCATAGAGGGACCGGTAGTGTTTTGTGTACAATGGGGTCATCCTCCTCACGTGTACCTGAACCATGTTGGAGTGATGTGCATACCAGGACTGTGTGCCTGAGGGACAGTGGTGAGGATAACACTAGTATGTTATGATGTATATTACAAGGGTTTCATGTGTCCAATGGGCACGTGTGTGTAATGGACAGCTATGTATAGGGCAGATGGTGTCCTAGGAGCTGAATGGCCTTATGTGTCCATAGGTGAGGGTCAGATGATGGGGAAGGAGTGTAGGTATGGCCGTAGAGGATAGGTAGTAGCACAGAAATGACAGCATACAGGTTTGGTATATGACATGTGGGGGAGGATACACCCTAGATAGGAATGGTCTTCGGCATTCAAAAGCCCATGGGAACAGTGGGATGGAGGTCTCCAGCAATGGGCAACTGCCACTGCACCTACACAGCTGCAAAGGAGGCAGTGCTGGGTCTTAACAGGGCATGCAGCATCACCCTGTAAATGTGACACTCTGGCCTTGAACTGGCATATCTGGCTTTGTAACCCCTTAGGCAGCCACCTACAAAACATGTCTGGGACCGCGCAACAGCAGATATGTACCTGTCTGGTCCTGCTCCCAAGGGGGACATGCTCCATCCTCAGTGGTGGAGACACCAGAAAATGGTGCAGAGCCAAGAGAGGTTGATGTTAATGGCTGGGCCCCAGATGTGCTAGTGCCCGGTGCCATGGTCAGCTGAAGTGGGACAAGAGGATCTGCCGGGACTTACAAACCCATTCAGCCCATGATGTTGCATTTTAAACCCACATATGGCTTAGTGATACACAACAGTATACAGGATTACCTACAACAGTATACATAGATATCACCAGCAACCTAACAGATTGTATACATTTGCAGGGGGAGCACAACACATGCATATATACCGCATGGCAACTGTACAATGTGTAGTAGACGTGTGACGGCAGCAATGAACAGTTGCCCATCATTGGCTTGTCACTGGGAATCCCACACAGTGTCAGTCATACCACTGTCTCATGTGACACATGTCCAGTCAGGTATGCAATGGCAGTAACACATCCCTATCATCATGTACTGTCTGCAATCACCACACCATGCTTCTGCTGTGCACAGAAGTGTGTTCAGTGTGTAACACAGGAAACAAATGGTTGTACATACTGACCTGTTCACAGATGGCCCTAGAGATGGGGTTCCCTCATGAACAGAGTACTGTCATGTCTGTATTTTAACATGCAGAATAGCCATTATCATACATGTTAAACAGGCAGTAGTCTCAATGCAGCATAGCTACACTTACATGCTGTAGTTGTGTGGCACATCACCCTCCTGTCATTAGGCTATTTTCTACTGTTGAAAATGATTGAGGTACATCCAGATATCATCTGCGATGCCATGTCAGAACACCACATCCGGGTACCACTCACAGCGACTGTCATGGCCAGATAACAGTATGTTTCCCTAGATAGTGTACTGTGTTTATCATGTGGATGGCTATGGGAACACCATCACAGCTGTACCACATGCAATCAGCTAGAGGAGGACTGCAATAGGTGAAGAGACCATCACCTGACCATTTCCATCTGTTACAATACACATGCTGCTGCTGTGCAGGTGTACACCTTCACATCCATCAGAGAGTATGTGTGCGGGACAGGCAATGTACACCAGGGAAGGGCTTGGAGACTTCACCATAATCTGCCACATGCTGAATAGTACAGGGTCAAACCCCCAACTACTCATTACTATTGCATGTGCATGACGTTACTACATGTACCACAGAGGCAGCATGTTGCAGTGCTGTAAGAACATGCGTGTCATTGAGTGAGTGCCATCTGCAACAGATATAGTAGACATACATTAGGTGTGGCACACATGTCAGTCCATGTGAACGGATGCCATTGTCACCACAACCACACTCTAATGGACATGTGTTGACACCTTTGCCAGGGTGGCAAATACACAATGTAACTACTTAGTTTGCCACACCGCAGTAATGCACAGAACCACATGCACCACAGGGGATATCTGGAGATTCTACGGGCTAGGCTATGTGAAAGAGCTTGACAACTGTTCAGTATGCCAACGAGGTTTATAATGGGAGTGACTGTGGTTGTGAGTATCACAACCCACATGCAGACACAGGGTGCCAGTACTGTCATGCAGGTATGCATTGTTTCATGGGTGTGTATTGTTTGGCTGTGCAAGATGGCTGTACAAGGTTGGGTGAGGGGTAATCCTTGCCATTGCGTCACTCAACAATGGTGTGCAGTGCAGTGGTGTAGTGTCTGCAATGTCCCACACAGATGGGTACTGCAATATCTGGCCTGACATCCTAGTTACCAATGTGTAGGGCCATAGCTTTGCAATGCATGCCATGTCTGTGTTTGATAGTCCTTCACATGGATGTTGCCTGGGATGTGCATGTCCCACAAAACTGTACAGTGACATGTACAGGTGTACCTGGTTTGGCAGACACATGTAGTGTACACAGCCTGTTACACCCTGATATGCCAAGACTGGCCTGGTGTGGTGAAACCTGCTTAAAGTGAGCAGGTCAGCCCTGCATCTGCATGTATAGAATGGACAGGTGTCAGTGGCATGGGTCCATACAGGGCACATGTGTACAGCATTGTCTGGCCTTAGTGGATCACATATGATGGCACCACATATGTTGCAGCCATTCAGTGTGGAACATAGTGAAGGCACAATGACCGCATATCTGTGCCAATTGTACCACTGTAGAGGGTGCCATGTCCTCTATGGGCCACTGTGGTCACACCATGCCTACTATCTGTCCTCAATGTGCATGTTACTAGCAACATAGTGGGATATCCTAGGCAAAGTTGTATGTGCATGGCACATGGGTGCGGGGCATATACCGAGTACTAGTAGGGCTGCATACTTAGTTCACCAGCCCTTTTGCCAGATGTATGGGTATGGCTTGCCAACAGTGCTGTGGCTGACTGACAGCTGTACTCCTCGTGAGGTGGCCAATGTGTCATAAGACGGATACTATATAGGAAAACTACAAAACCCACTTTCAAACATATCCAATGGTAAGACAATCATGGCCACATCTACACAAGCTCCAACAGAAATAACACACATTTGCCATGTCCTGTATACAAACTCCTACAGTATCACACTGCAGCAACACACATTTAGGGCATGCGCTACAGCGAATACTACAAAGCACTGTACTTGTCTCATGCAGGCAGACACACACACACACACTTGGCATGTCTGGGATTATAAAACTGACCTAACTACTTTACTACACTACAGCATTACACAGTTACAGAATGCGCTACCAAGCTTATTGGGACACAGCACTCCCAGAGGTGTAATTGTAGATGGGTGACATCATCGGCCTTGCTAACAGTGGGTATAAGAAATGTATGGAGTGTGAGCAGTATAAAGGTATTACACAGTCCTCAGGCAAACGGGGAGACACACATTCATACACGGCAAGGGTGGGACTAGAACACCGACCTAACTACTTTATTACACTCCAGCATTATGCAGTTACAGAATGCGCTACCGAGATTACTGGGACACAGCACTCCCAGAGGTGTATTTGTAGATGGGTGACATCATCTGCCTTGCTAACGGTGGGTGTAAGAAATATATGGAGTGTGAGCAGTATAAAGGTATTATTCAGTCCTCAGGCAAATGGAGAGACACACATGGTAAGTGTGGGAGTAGAACACCAACCTAACTACTTTATTACACTACAGCTTTACACAATTACAGAACACGCTACCGAGATTTCTGGGACACAGTCCTCCCAGAGGTGTATTTGTAGATGGGTGACATCATCGGCCTTGCTAACAGTGGTTATAAGAAATGTATGGAGTGCTGCCAGTCTAAAAGCAATTTAGAGTCCACCGGCAAATGGGGACAGACATACACACACACGCCAGTGTCGGGTACGGAACACCTGCCTATTTATAGATTACTATTACAATACTACATATATACGAATCGCGCCACACAATGATGACTGTCTGTGAATGCAGATATCAACAGGGATGCTGGCAGTTAAGATGTACATACCTGTGTGTTTAAAGTATGAATCCATACTGACCTTGAGTATGTCCATCTGTGGAATGGACGACTACTACCACTATACAGGGTTACAATGGTCATGTCCATACAGAGAGGCACATAACCAACACAAGGTGTCACTGGGCATGCTCACACACTTAGTAGCACAGGGCTGTTCAGAATGCACTATGTCCATCTACACAAGGATATACTGGGCATGCTCATACACTTAGTAGCACAGGGCTGTTCGGAATGCACTATGTGTCCATCTACACAAGGATATACTAGGCATGTTCATACACTTAGTAGCACAGGGGGCATGCTCACACACTTAGTAGCACAGGGCTGGTCGAATGCACTACTATGTGTCAATCTACATAAGGATATACTGGGCATGCTCATACTCCTAGTAGCACAAGGCTGACTGGGATGCACTCTGATGCTAAACACGGAGGGCCACAGTGGCCATGCTATTACAGGTAGACATAAAGAACACATTGTAATGGGCTCTGGTGTTGGTAGTTATCATTGTTAGCGGGAACGCTGCTCTAGATATATTTGACACCGGTCTTTTACAAATCAGCTATCATTCTGGGATGACATGGCTGACAATAGGCAGGCCTTTGTCACATATTACATGCATCCATGACACAAGGGAGTGTGGATATTACCCAAGTCACATCCACCCACACAGTGCCATTCCAAGGCAAATGTCCTAAACACAGGTTAACTCCCATACACCTACAGGACAACTGCATTGTTTTCTTATGCTAACCAGTGCTAGATGTGTAGCATCTATATACACAACTGGCCACTGTAAATCCAACAATGGGGAGTACTGACATCTGTGCAGTGAGGAACACCTGGCTGATGTCTCTGTAGTGCACAATAGCACTACCACCATATACCTCAGAACCTAGCACTACCACCATATACCTCAGAACCAGACATGTGGGCCATAGCACAGGTACAGACCACTCCAGGTGGTGTACCCACATACATAAAGGCCACTCACATGTACTGACTGGTCCCCCCATGAAAGGCATCACAGATGAGCCATGTGCAGGACACAGTGTCACATGCTGCATTCTAGGATGTAAACTGCAGACACCACCATGCCCTTGGACCACCAGCATACAACCATACATGTTGTATGACAGATGAGTACGCCACCATGTGACCCTTGACCTGTGTACTGTACTAAGCTCTACATCAACTGTAGACAGTACACATGTACTGACACAGTTGCATCATGTGTTATGCAATGCAATGATACCACTGTCTGTGACCAGGTCAGCTGTACACATACCAAGGGCCCTCAGTATTGTCCACCATTAGCAGATGTCTATTGATGTACACCAGTACACACCCTCATGTATGGATACGAGATACATGTACCTGCCCTGGGTGTGTACACGCCACACACACAACATACCTGTAAATAGCATAGCTGTTGCAGTCCTTTGTGCAAACAGGTGACTACAGCCATTACACACATGCACATGGAATGTAGGTCCATGGCTGCTGAATGCTAACAGTACATAAGGTGTGATATCAATGTTGATAGAGGTAACATCCCCTCTGTACTGGTCACCCATCATATCATACAACAGTCCATGTGTCATGTATGTTATTACACATATCCGACAATTGCAATGCCTGCAAACATGACCAAATGTCAGGATTGTAGGACCTACACACCTGTACACGTAGTGTTGTGCATTCAGATAACATGCGTGTGCAGTTGCTGATGTATGCAGGTGGTGTGTATCCTAGTACATCATGCAGCTGCAATGCAGCCTCAACATTGCCAACTGTATATGTTGATATGCTGAATGTACAGAAAAATGTACCACAGGTATGGACAGATATGTTGAAATAACTAAGTGGCGGGGCATCTTTGCAGATGGATGTTTGCTGTGGCCAGCTCACAGGTGTGTCACAAGTGGTCCTACAATACCCTGTGTAACCGGTAAGCAATGGTTTCGTAAATTGAAGGACATAACACACAACTTAGACAGTGATCAGGGTGATAGCAAAGGTAAATCACTTGACACCTGATATGACGTCCCTAGTGCATATATCAGCACTGTTGGCACAGGAAGCGTCAGTACAGTTTGTAACATGTGCAATACTGCTGTACGTCTGACATACATAACATGAGCTAGGCAGGTCTGAGATTCACAGTACTGGCATGTGTGGTTGCATGTGTCCATATTTGTCACGTATTGTGGGGAATACATCTCAGTTGTTACTCACTCTCCTGTACACTAGTGTACACATCTGTACAGACTTCAATGTATAAAGCAGGACATAGGCAGGGGCATGTATCTCACACATGTGAGGTATCTGTATGTGTATGACATAGGTGTATTAATTACTGAATGTCACAGTGTGTGTATGTAGGGCTGACTGGTCCCTGGGGTGAGGATGTATGTTACCATACTGAACTGATAGGACCCATCCCACCATCCAGGCGATGCATTCAACTATCCATGTTGATGTCCCTGATCTTAGGCCATACTGACTACCTGTACATGTGTATTCTCTGTGGTGCGACATGTAGACGCACAGTACTGTAATGATGATTTGCACATAGGCAGGGGTCCTCATCCCACCAGCAGCAACTGTGTGCAAGTGTGTGTTACTGTGTCGGTGAAGCTATGAGTGTGTGTGTGTGTGTGTGTGTGTGTGTGTGTGTGTGTGTGTGTGTGTGTGTGTGTGTGTGTGTGTATTACAGTGTCACTGAATACATGTGTGTCAATACCTGAGTGTATGGGTGCAGTTGTATGTTGGCATCCTGTCATGGGAACGTGTATTACTGATTCCCATTGAGGCATCACACTTCTCCTGGCCTCTACCCTTGTAATCAGCTAGACCACTCTCTTACCTCACCACTCCATGTAACTGTACCTGTGATGTCACCCTTTATGGATGTCATGTCTGTGGCCACAGTAGCTTAATACATAGCTATCATGCTCTTGGAATGGTAGACGTGTTTGTAACGTGGGACATTCTCACTGGTATGTGGCAGCTACACGGTGCATGCTGGTATATTCATACATACCTTTGAGTAGTCCACATTGACATATGGGACACTAAACTGCAAACACTGACATCCACCGGCACGTGCAATTAGACCTGAAGAAGGACAGCAGAACAGCATGACCAACATGCATTTACTGTTGTTACACAAGACACATACTGTTAACAGTATTGTACACCTGTACTACATGGTATATCTGTTGACTGTCAACAGTCTTCAACATTTGTAAACTACACATATCCTAGTCTGTTCACCCTGTGCATCAGACCATATGAGCATGTCCCTGCACCAATGGTGTGGATGTGAGGGATGCGGTACAGGCATCATCATATGCATAGGTTGTTAATGTTTGCTGGAGGCCTAGACTGCACTGTTGTTACACAAGACACATACTGTTAACAGTATTGTACACCTATACTACATGGTATATCTGCTGACTGTCAACAGTCCTCAACATTTGTAAACTACACATATCATCCTAGACTGTTCACCCTGTGCATCAGACCATATGAGCATGTCCCTGCACTGATGATGTGGATGTCTGGGATGCGGCACAGGCATCATCATATGCACAGGGTATTAATGCTTGCCGGAGGCCTAGGCTGCACTGTTGTTACACAAGACACATACTGTTAACAGTATGTACACCTGTACTACATGGTATATCTGTTGACTGTCAACAGTCCTCAACATTTGTAAACTACACATATCATCCTAGTCTGTTCACCGTGTGCATCAGACCATATAAGTATGTCCCTGCACCGATGGTGTGGATGTCAGGGATGCGGCACAGGCATCATCATATGCACAGGGTGTTAATGTTTGCCGGAGGTCTAGGCTGCACTGTTGTTACACAAGACACATAGTGTTAACAGTATTGTACACCTGTACTACATGGTATATCTGCTGACTGTCAACAGTCCTCAACATTTGTAAACTACACATATCATTCTAGTCTGTTCATCCCTGTGCATCAGACCAGATGAGTATGTCCTTGCACTGATGGTGTGGATGTCAGGGATGCGGCACAGGCATCATCATATGCACAGGGTGTTAATGTTTGCCAGAGGCCTAAGCTGCACCATTGGATGTCATCATGTGTATGGTTTTGGGCCTTTGAACTAATTGTGTGTGTGTGGATGTTATGCATGTGTGTGTTGTGGTGCCCTACATATGTGTCCAGTGTGTGTGTGTATGTATGCACACAGTTCTCTCATATGTCCAGCCTACACAGGGGTGTTATTGACAGCTGCAGGCTGTACAGGTGAGGTTTTACAGTTCATGGTGTCCAGCCATGGACATGTGACCTGTGCCTGCCAGGGGTTGCACGGGCACTACCAGACAGAAGTGCAGATTGGGTACTGTCTGATGTCACTAGTCCACTGGAACCTTGTCCCTGTTGGGACCGTCCTGGGCCAAGTGCACATGGCCTGCTGTGTTGTGGTGTGGACAGCACAGCACCAGATGCACTGCTGCTGCTACCGCCACTATGGGAGCGGGCATGTGAGGTAGCTCGTACATGTAGACCTGACACAGGTGATGTAGCAGGCCTACGTCCATGTTCCCGACACCTAACTCCTACCAGCTGTTCCAGCACAGAGAGCTCACCCTTGCAGATTGTGATGCCATGGTCAAGGACTCCAACCATCTATCCAAAGCATCGGCAATCTGCTGTTGAGCATTTACCATTGCCTGGATGCTGTTGTTTAAAGAATGGACAACAGAATGGTAGCCTCTGATCTTCTCTGTTGCACAGTTCAGCACGTGCCTGTGCCTCCATTACAGCCTGAAACCTGCATCTGCTGACACCAGCTGCTGTGCTCTGTCATGCAGGAGCATGTTGGCCAGAGGTCCTCCTATGAATAGCACTGTCCACGTGCCTGTGTGGGGCACCAACAGTAGTTTGGCTGACACCATGGTGTGCAGGCACACCTTCCATAGCCCCCACACTTTCCTGTTCCAAGCTACCATGCACCAACTGTCTTTCCTCTATGGCCGCTGGTGATGGGGTATGCGCTGGTATGGGATCTGTGTGCGGGGATGAGGCAGATATAGATGGAATGGCAATCAATGGCACAGTTTCAGCCCCTGACAACTCTGCCTGTGACCCAATCATAAGTTCATCATCACTGCTAGAGTCTGTGGGGGTACTAACATCTGATGTACCGCAGGAGGGCAATGCACCTACATCACCTGTGAGGGCAAACAAGAACTGTACATTACAATCTATACAATAGACATACACACACACATGCATGTGATATGACAGAAGGCATGCAACATGCATGTGATACAGCAGACGGCATGCAGCACAGACTATAACAGTGGCAGTTATCATACAGCATGCATGTGTGATAGCAGACGGCATGCAAATTGCACAATCATAGTAGTGGTTAGCATACATCCCTGTGTTACACCATGTGGACCAGCACAGGTTAACAGTACACCTGCCTGATGTGTGGCATATGACCTTGATAATCACATGTAGTATAACATGTGATCTGTGACGTGTGCAATGACATGCATACATGTTTAACACAATGGTGTCCTGTCGAATATACAGTGGGGCAATGGTGTACCAATTCAGTGTTGTCTGTCCACCCTACAGATATACTGCAAATTTAGCTGATGTACATGGCCATTGCAGGGAATCATGAGGAGTCTCTAGTGCTATACAGTGTGAGTTACAGACAGGGTTCATAGCCATGACTGTGTTCAGATACAATACATATATACTGTGGAATGTGACCCACATCACTGAGGTGTATACACACTAAACCATGATGTGGAAGTTGTGACACAGGTCACTGATGGGTATACGGATGACACCCCTGCACATCTGCAACCATATTGCTGCAGCCAGACAACTATGGGCAGACATGGCCAACACGTTGGTACACCATGTCCCACATGACATCTGTGTACCACACACACTCACAAGGAGCTAGTATGGCATTTATGTCTATCACCAGCAACGGGAATGTACTGTATCTGTAGCCTGATGTGGATACTGTACAGGTGACTGCTGTCATGTTGCAACACCCTCAAGATGTTCAACACATCCTATGTGGTGGATTGATGTTATGCCTACACAAGATGTGCACAAGTCTGTAGGATGTCTAGTGTTCCACATCTACATTATGACCATTATACAAAGGCCATGGCCGAACCATGTGTAGCCATTGTACAACAGGGTGTACACACAAGCACAACACTTCTACTGTGTGTGTTGCTCCATGTCTCTGGCCATCCTCCATGACCATGTGTGTACATGTGTTCTCCAAATTATAGTGATGGGCATCTATTTCAAATGTCTGTGTTGTCCCATATGACATATATGCTCCATTGACAACAGGATTATGCAGATAAAGGGTGGAATGTGGGATATGTTTTCAGGTTAGGTAGGCAGTGTAGCAGCCAGGCCAATAGATGTCATGGACATGTCAAGATAGCACATCAAATTGTGTGACATTCATAGCAGGGCTATGATCCACAGCAGTGAAACCTGTGTGCTAGCCATACTCCAGCCCACTGTGTAGTACTGTTTGTATTCACCACATGTGTAGATCAGATCTGTTGTACGTTCCTGCAGTGAACAGCACCTTCACAATTGTATGCACAGTTGTCAACACATCTGGCAATAAAGATTGTGAGGATTCATGTCGGTGAGATGATTGACATAGTTTGCAAGTGTGGCACATGGATAGTCATTGTGATGCATTGCAGGTCTGATCTGTGTATTGTGACAGGACCATACATTATGTGTACATGTTGTGAATGGCCACATGGCAGATAGATTTGTGCATTACAGTTCCTGATAAATAATAACACTCTCATCAGCAACGGGCTGCTGTCACAGCGGAACACCAGAGGTACCTAAATAGGAGTAACACAGCAGTATGAGCATAATCCACCCCTGTATAAAGGCTACAGGGAGCAATGTGCATAACACATACACCAGTACATTAGACTATATTATGGTGTATGCACATGTGTGCATACACAAAGTAGCATACTATAGTATGCGGCATGTGTGTATACATGCCTTGCATATGACGTTACATTACATATTGTACAGTGACACATGCAGCTATATGGAATATTGTTGTTATAGGTGCAGTACTGACTTACCAGGCAACTCCAGGCTCAGTGGTTGAGAGACACCAACCTCCACAATATCGGCTAAGGCTTGTGGATGTGGTTCTGCAAGTGTCCCTAGGTTGGCCAGTAGCTCCTCGGTACATGTGAGTGGGGGCTGGGTTGATGGTCCACCACCTGTTGCACCTTGTTCCCTGGCGATTGCATTCGCACTCTGTTTTGCCCATCTAATGAGGTCTGTACAGTGTCTGCGCACCTGCTAGTATGTGCGGTTGTGGCCACCCACATCATTAACCCTCCTGTGAAGTTCCATCCACAGGGCATCCTGTGGCACATGGCTGAACAGGATGTCATGATTATCGAGTAAGTATGGGATGAGGGCCTCATCCTCCAAGAGTGAAAAGGGGAAGCCTTGCACGCGGCATACCCGGAAGACATAATGATGGAGACAGGTCACAGAACCTCAGAGACATACAGAGCTACAGCTGAACATACATGTGTATCGCATTAATTAAGTTTAAATAGTTGTATTTGCAAACCTACATGACAGTGACGTGTTTGTGTCACACACATGTGACACTCAATGTTGAGTGGATATTATCACCATATAGATGTGTGTGTGTGTGTGTGTGTGTGTGTGTGTGTGTGTGTGTGTGTGTGTGTGTGTGTGTGTGCATGTGTGTGTGTGTGTGTCACCTGATTACATTGCTCATACTCCATGTGGTTGCTGTCTTGATGTGGGCATGTCTGTTTGCCTGTACTGGTGTTCCTACCTATCAGCACATGGCTGGATGTGTCCACATTAATGCAGTCGACCTTGATGCAGTGTATATATCACATATAAGGACTTACACTGCCTTAACAGACATGACCTGTGACCCTGCAGACATGCTTACATAACGTTTTACATGTATGTGTTCTGCCATATACATCTACACAGCACTGTACAGCGATTCAACATCCTGCCATGTATCACCTGTGTTGCACATGGGAGACACATGGGACACTGGCTAGCCAGATGATATTTGCAGGGATGGATATCAACTATGGCATTTACAGTCAAAGTCAACTAGTGGGCTATATGCCATGGGCCATGTATGTATCCAGGATGAAAGGTTACCTGGCAGTAGCCGACAGGCAGGTCTGTGGGGCCAGGTGGAGTAGTGCCACATTACTGATCCACAGGGTTAATGATACATATACCATGCATTACCATGCGGTCATCACACCATGTCTGAGAGGGGAGCGATGTGCAGCTTTGACGGACAGGAATGCATATTATGGCAGGACTATGTCAAGTGTATGGGACAAGGATCTGTCCAGCATGTGGTAGGTGGATGTCCATGAAGTATGTGTTTGATCTCAGGATGAGTACGTGTAGCATGTCCGACTTCACTGGGTTGGACATGGATTTATTCAGGGTATGCATCATGCTACATAGTGGAGATGGGGAATGGGAAGGCTGCTGTAGGTCATCTGCACATGGCCAATACCCCTTAAAGGAAATATGTGATCTGATATGGGTCACTTGAGTGGTGGTTATGGCTGGACAATGATCTCTATATTCATTAATGGCACCTTATTATTATTAGGTTTGCCACATATGACTCCCTGACAGGTGTGGTGACATAGCTATCACAGGAAAGACAACTGCCCAGCTGCATCCCTCACAGACAAGTGTCCATTATGATGACCACTGCCTAGGTGGTAGATCATGGGTACAGGGTTATTAACATAGGGGTGACAATGCGAGTCAGCTATTGCTCCTAGGTCATAGTCATTCGCATACTTCAATAGGCAGATGCCTTCTGTTTGTCTGTGAGGTATGGACTACAATGAGGGGGAATAGAATTCATTAACCCTGACATACTGTAGCTGCCACTGGTGTGATGATCACATATTATTCAGACACCTTCTGTAGTGTTGTTAATGTCAGCAGTCCTGTTGCAAAACACTCCTGTGACATAGGAATGTACATCTAGTATACCGAGTGTAGGTCGTACACAGTATGGGTGATGTCCTCTGACCTGGCAAGGTTATGATATGCAGTGTGACATCAGCCATACTGTTATCTACATCTGTACTGCTGACATCACTTAAGTGATCAAGGTTCATGGCCTTCCAGACCAGACTCAGCAGGGTAGTAGTGCAGTACTTCCCATTATCAGTGGTGTCTCCCCCTTTGTGGGTTGTGATACCTGTTGGTGTGCACCATTCAGTGTGTACACAACCTGACATGGAGCTATGTTTTACATGATGTGTACATGGAGAGCATCTTGTTTTGCAATATGTGTATGATACAACCTGTGATATGGGCAGGACCCATGCAGACTGAGTGCAGCTTGTACCTGCATAGTTGTGGGTACAGGGGCCCTGTGGTGTACATGGATATATGCTTGTGTACCTGTTGGGAGGAGTGGGCTGTGATTTTATATTATCCATGACCCTATCTGGATTGCTTATTCATGCTAAGCACTTTTTCAGGACTTGTAAACAGTACCTAAGCTAATAATTACTATATCACTCAATCTTCCACATCACCTACAGGTAAGGGTGAACAGGTTTTGTACATACTTTTCTCACTTACGTAGAGTAATGTAGCTCTTATATTCACTTTCCTCACTTATCTAGGTGAATGTAGTTCTATATTCAGTCATGTCCAAGAGTCAACTGCCAGTGTTCTCACCTGTCTATCTGATGAATCTGGACATCTTGAGGCAATGTACTCATTGCCTCATGTACACAGACAAGCCTCTCCACCTACCACCCAACACTACAACCTGTGAGAGATGCACTCATCTAGTCAAACTGGAGGTAAAGGTCTCTCCAACTAAGCCTGACCCTGACTGTCATGTGGAGAAGGTACACAGTCGCACAACACCACACTCATCACATAAGCCTCACTGAATCTACCCCACCATTAACTGGGAAAACTACTCGTGTACCAACACATTAGCTCAATGGTTTCTGGAATTCATAAACACCAATGCCCTGACTCAACATATCCACACACCCACCAGGGGCAACAATATCCTAGACCTAGTCATTACCAACACAAGTGACTGGTGCTCCACACGTGAAGCCAACTCCTCGTTGGTCCAATCAGACCATGTGCTGAACACCGTTGATATCCACATCCCGCACCTACCCCCCATTAAGGGAACCACAGTATAATATGTCTACAAGGCCAACAACGTGCTTCTTAAGGCAGATGTGGTGGACATCATGACACCCATGCAGATTGACAGTATTGTTACAACTGCTGAATCCTACACAAATGCACTCTATAAGCACTTACAGGAGTGCATGGCTTTATGCTATCCGACACAGAACCAGGACGCTATACTCATAATTAACTAAACCAATCTGGTGTTCCCCTGCCATAAAAATATTGTACTACAGGAGGAAGACACTGTTGCAAACAAGAGTACAATACCATGCGTGGAGGAGATCCCTGGCCAGCCTCAGTAAGAAGGTGAAATCCCTTATAATATTCTCCAAAGCTAGCTACAAAAACTATAACGTAACTAATACCAACAACAACCACAAAGCCTCAATATCAACAACCAAATCTGCTCTGAGTTACAGCACAAAGGCATGAACATTACAGAAACAATTGATATTGGCAACATCCTGGCAGATCTCTCTCAAAGCTGCATACTCTAAAGGCAATATCACAACACCCATGGGTCTGGACAACATCCCAGGCTGCATTTTACATGAACTTCGGATCGTACTGTCTCCTCACCTATGCACCATGTTCAGTAATAGCCTCACATCGGGCATAGTGCCCCCTGAATGGCACACAGCAACAGTTATCCCACTCCACAAAGGTGGCACCACAATGGACCACGGGACCTATTTCCCTATAGGCCTGACTAGCCTGGTCTGCAAGGCTATGGTGCACATAATGGATCATTGTCACAGAGACATTGGGTACCTCCCAACCTTTGACCCCTTCCTGTTTGTCATTGTTAAGGCCGGACCATGCCTCCTAAACCTGGTGGGCTTCTTAGAGACAGTTACCAAGGCATTAGATGAGGGTAAGGAGGTCCACACAGCCTACCTAGATCTCTCATAGGCTTTCAACACCATTCCTCCTTCTGGTATTATCAACATACCCATCCACCTGAACATTAACCCCTACATCGTGTGATGGTTTTGCAAAGTGGCTCACGGATAGAACACACACAGTGGGTGTTTAATACCCTAGGTCCAACTGTATACCAGTTACAACTGCCGTCCCCCAGGGCTCAGTTCTAGGACCCCTTATGTTCGGTATATACTTCTCTGATGTACAGACAAGCACAGAAGGACTTTGGCAGAAAAGGTTTGCAGACGACTGCAAACTAGGGGACATAATTGTTTCCCCAGCTGTTACAGACACCCTCTGGAAGGGTCGCACTGAGATGTATACATGGTGTTAATATCATGGCATCAAGTTGAATGCCTAAAAGTGCATAGTCATCCCCTTTGGAAATAACTAATTACCTGCAGACTACCACATAGCTGCTAGTACCCTACATACAAAAAAGGTAATACGGGATCCAGAAACACCAGTAGATAGCAATCTCTCTTTCAATACCCATAATGACAAGGTGGTTAGAATATCCTTCTACATGGCCCCCCTAATCCCTAATGGGTTCGCATCCAGATCAGAGGGGCCATTGTGACTCTACACATGTCATATCAGATCCATTAAAGGATACAACACCCCATTTAGGATATACCTTCCAAGACAACTGCAACAGCTTGGAAGACCACACCAGTACCACATCAAGAGGATTACTGACCTCAAACAGATGACCTATGCAGCCCAACCTACGAAACTCCAGCTATATTCAGTTGCATACCACATACTCACAGGTAATCTCTGCTTGACATACAAGGCCTATGTCCAACCCTGTATTGCTGGATATGCTCCACCTAAACAGAAGCCCCTCAGAGCCACATGCTCTGGGGATATGCACCTAACCACAACGATGAGTAGGATGTGCTGAACGGATAGATTCCTGACCCAGACAATCCCTATGCTTTGGAACGTGATTCCAATGTACATCAGGCAGGGCCCCTCATGAGCACTCTTCAAGGGAAACTTTGATGTGTGGATGGGGGACAGACATGTACCCAGGGATCACTGCAGTGGCTCTGCTGGACAGAGACACAGGGTACTATTAGCTCTGCCATTCAGAGGCACAGGGAACCAACCTATGGGGGTGGCGAAAGACAACATACACTAGCTAGGCTTACAGATACCCTTAGTAAGACAGCCTAGTACCTACCTTTGCACATATTACATGTCTTATGTGCATGGATAGTTAAATAGCTCTTCCATTTTACTTTGCTATCATGCTGATAAACTGTCGGCTCACTAAAAGACATATGTATCCTGTTGTTGTGTATTGTAAATGCCAATTGACATAACTAATGTTTGCCTACCATTACACGAATGCTATGTAGCTTGTAATACATGTCTGCCTACAATACTGTACATTACACAGTTTTGGCACAATATCCCACAATGCAAAACATACTTGCACAGTGGCCCAACATTCCACATGTTATTCTCTGTATTACACCCATACATATGGCTACAGTTACAGTATATCAACATATACTATCCCCTGTTATAGCACATACTTGTTGGACCAACCCTGCCACTGACATCAGCTGGTGAGGAGTATTTCTGTTCAAAGCCCTTATAAAGCATCCCTTGTGGTGTATGCAGTGTTTGCCTTGTGACCTACAGCAGTACACACAAATACTACAAGCGTTACTATGCTCAACAAGACATCACTACAAGATAACTGTTTCCACTATATGGATTGCAAGCACTTTAAATACTACAGAATAGTACTACATACACAAACATACTGACTGTTCTACATACCTTATTAGTAACCTGATGTATCGTTAACAGTTGATTCAATCCTTTTCGGTTTGTGTTTCAATGTTATTTGTAATGTTCCACTGGTATATACGGATTGTTTGAATGTGTGATAACACATCCTTTTCTAGTTACATATCAGTAACATGCGGTATCCTGTCGAACAATTGCTGTTCCAAAGTAGTCAATTGGATGCACATCAGCTGTGCAGCTACTCCATTAGCCGATACCATGGCAACAGTGGTGTATAAGTGAGTACTCCTTTTGGGCATTGTCCGTTTGCCTTACTTTCAAGGGAGATGGCCTAGATGTGTTATTGCGATATATTTCAACTGCTATATGGAGACACACAGAGATATATTAGCTTCATGACTCCCATGGACTGTGTATAATGGCTAGACAATTTAGTTCTACATGTGAGTACAGCTGTTATATTTCGGAACAGTGCTACTTATGCAGGGTGTGTTTGTACCTGATACTTCTGCAGATGTTTAAGTCTGGCAAGGATGTTTGGCCAGATCAAGGCCGTATGGCTATGCATGAACTGTTATGTGGTGTACAGTGTGCTCACCAGACATCCTTGATTTGGTGTACAAGTGTAGCATATTGTGCTGTTACTCACTAATTGCTAACACATCCTGGTGTACGCACAACCCTCTGAAATGGGATTAGTGCAAACAAACCCAATTACATCAGCAGCTGTTCCATTATATAACATTCGCTATTTCACATAGGGACATGTTAGTGTGTCTCTCACAAAGTATGTTAAGGCTTCTGCAGATGTCGTACAGTGTGTGAATGATTTGTGATGTTATTACAGTTTGTATTGTAAGATTTTTGGGTGTGGGGGTGATGTTGGTGGGTGTGCTTAGCAAATGCAGGTGTGTAGGAACTGCTTTTATACATAATCGCTATGTGCATGAGTGTTCCTTCCCTATTTGAACACCTATCCTTTTGTGGACTAATACAATGGTATTTGCAGGCTGATTCATTAAGGCACTGTTATGTGGTTCCTGTATAGCATGCCAGTGATGTTAGTCCTTGAATCCCTTTTGTAATACATCTGAATGTAATAACGTGTTGCTATCTGATAGCTGTGTATTTCTGTCATAGGTATTTGCAGTCATCGTAGTTGTGTTGGTGACTGACCCTCTTTGGCTAAGGTTGCCACCTTTTCATATGTCTATAGTGGGTCCTTTTTGGGACATACATCTGATTTTACAGGCTGAAACAAACCCACGGTCAGTACAAGGGATAGAACTTTCCTTTCTTGCCTAATTATAAGTTTATTCTTGTAGCAGTTTAGTAGCTTATCCTGTTTCCTGTACCATGTAGATACTTTAGATACAGAAATAACTATTGTATGCAACTATTACAGTACATATGGGACATAATTATGTCCTACAATCCTAGGACATTTGCCACGTTTAATATATTTGGTCAGGACACAACCGCCCAAAGAGGAAGTGTCCCTCGCAAAGTGGAACAGGTGGTAACACTATCACTGGCTCATGTCCATAGCACAATATTTGTTATGGAGTATAGGCATATACTCTCCATATCCTTTGTTCATAAAGGTTGGTAGTGGCGGAATGTGTGATTGCTATGGTCTATGTTATACACATATGTGAACACTTCCACCTCTGTATACAGGAGACCCACGGAATCCCGAAACCACAGTGTTCCGATGCACACAGTCCCGGGAACAGACTCCCATACCCCACATTACCGACATCGACAGTAACTCGCGAAGGTAACACGAACATGGAACACACACATGCACACACAGACATACTGCTACCCAACACATCCAAACAAACCATCCTACACTACATATGAGCAGGTGGCCAAGCTCCCCTACACACCCCATGTAAGTGTCTGCGCCCCACACACCACTCCCTACTTTAATATTCTACATCCTAGGTTGTGCAAACAGATGCACAAAGCTAACCCACAACCACACATTACAGTCCCCCAAGAACACACACCACACACAGAACACAGACTTACAAACACTACAGCCCTAAGATACACACGTACAAAAAGTAAAGTACCCAAACCGCAACACCAGAAGCACTGACTAACTGTCCATTAACATCATGAGATTACACCTTGTGCATCTGGTGTTTCTGTACTGTGTTCTTTCAGACCTTAAGACTCGGGATTACGTGCGCCGGTATGTAAAGCAGTCGGTATGTGGTAGGTATCCCATTTATATTTACCTCCATGGTTATGTAGATGTTGTTAACCTATCTATATATCTACATATATATATATATATATATATATATATATATATATATATGTATATCCCATATATCGACATATCTCTCTCTCTTTCCCTCTCTCTCTCTCTATCTATATATATATATATATATATATATATATATATATATATATATATATATATGATGTGTGTGTGTGTGTGTGTGTGTGTGTGTGTGTGTGTGTGTGTGTGTGTGTGTGTGTGTGTGTGTGTGTGTATATATATATATATATATATATATATATATATATATATATATATATATCTATATATAATATATAAAACATACACCTTTCATTGTACATGCCGGTTTGTCCTATTTCAACACATTCCTACCTTTTGTGTTTTATCCTGTCAGTATACACGACTGCCTTTGGCCCATCTCAGGTAGCTTAGTGGTATGTTATTGTGATGAATGTGTACATGGTTGCGTGTTCTAATCCTGGCAGTGATATCTTACCTCTCAGAGCAGGCACTGGTAGTGCAAGGGTGATGAACGCACATTTCAGAGGTTGTGTGTTCCACATGTTTATTACTCTGCGGAGAACTACCTATATATGCAAGCTGTGTTTAAGGTATACTATGTAACGTGTACACATCTGTGAAGATTCCTGTCAGGGATACTCCCCATTATTTGGAACTACAACCCTGATTACATTATACAAAACCCCCCACTAACACTCCGGGGAATCCTTGCAGAGTGGGTGGTGAACAGTAGCTACACCCCAGGGATTGCGTAAGTGGCTCTCCTCCACAAAGGGACAGTTAGTTGATTAATGCGGTGGCGACAGCAGACATGTTTTGCCTATGCCTATGAGTGGCCTCGGTGGTTGGGCATGTACCTACCTATGTATCTATGAACCTGTACATACAGTATGGACACATGCTGATAGCTTAATATACTGTTCAGGTATTGACTTACCCTGTGCCAATGGCGGTTGTGTGTACAATAGTTGAGGGCTACCTATGTAGGATGCACACAGTAGACCACCTATACATGACAATTTACAGGTGATCATGTGTGTGTGCCATCAATGTTTGCTGTGTGTGCAGGTGGAGAAGGGTGTCAGTCCCTAGGTGCCTACACTGTCAGTGTGTGTGCTATACGTTCCCTCTTTGCCAAGGCATGGGCATACTGGGCATGCCTTTGTCTGCCTACTGGGGCTATCACAGGGTGTTCATGGTCTGAGTCCCCCTGTGCCTGTGGGTCCTTTGGCAATGGTGGTGGGCTGTGAGGGCCTTCACCATTCTGTCCCTGCTGCAGCTGTTTCCACAGGATCATATTGTGTAGCATGGCACATACTATGAAGATGTGGGCACACATTCCTGGAGAGTACTGCAAGGCTCCACCAGATATGTCCAAGCAATGGAACCAAGATTTCAGCATCCCAAACACACACTCTTTGATGATTCTGGTTTCTGCGTGTGCCTCATTATGGCATTCTTGTGTGGCTGTGTGTGTATTTCTGTTGGGTGTCATCATCCACGGTTCCAGGGTACAGCCAGCATCCCCCACCAGGTGGCCATATGGGATATCCCCCCTGGCAAATACCTGATACAGCTGTGAGGCATGCCAGATGTGGGAGCCATGATAGCGTCCAACTCCTCCTGCATTCGGGGAAAGTGTATGTGTTCATTGGCATGTGGTAACATGGCATCCAGGAACTGATGTAGTACCCTGGATGCTGATGCCTGTGAGATCCCCATGATATCCCCAGTTGGCCTTTGGAAGGTACCTGTGGCTAGTATTCTCAAGCTTACACATACCTTCGTGTCCACTGGGATGGGTTCCCCTCTGTTACTTCTGGCTCTGAGGCATGGCCATCACAGCTCAACAAGTTGCTGTATGATGTCCCTGTCCACCCTGTAATGCTCTACTATCTCCAGATCATGTAGCTCCTGGTAGGTTACCCTGGGTCTGAACACTCATCTCCTCCTCCGGTGCCTGAGATGGTTGTCAGCATCATCCTCCACACCACCATCAGTCTCCACCACATGCTGGTGAATCAAAGCTATGGCAGCCCCTAACATATACATATTAAAAGTTCCCCATCTGTATACACCTATGGTGCAGAGTGTCTGGGAATACACAAGTGTGTATGTGGGGCTTTCACACCTTATACTATTGCGCAATGGATGATACTGGTGTAATTGGGTGTGTTTGTGCTATTCCAGCTGCAGGGTATCTTAATTATTGGTTTTACAGCAGGTACTGCTATTGTGGGGGCCTTTGGTGTTGATTTAGGCTTGTCTGCCGTGATTCATCTATTGCCCTTTACTTCTATTTTCAACCCGATTCACCTCCCATTGTCAGGCATGCATCCAGCTGCCGCCTTTCTTGTTTTGTGCTTCCACAACCCAGGATTGTGTTGGGAAATGTGTTATGTAGCTGATCTACAGCAAGTTTGCTTTGTTCTGCTGTGACAGTTCTCTTTTTTAAGCTGTACGACACCTCCCCTTTCCTGTTCTGCAGGTAGCTGCTAGCAGCCTTGTTAGCTGTTGTCTATGGCCTACTGTAAGTTTCTAGGTGTTAATTACTCATTTGTACTCCAATTACCATGCTGCAGCATTTCCTTATTGTCTTCCCGTATCCTTCCTGTTTCAGCTGTGGTGCGTGGTGCGTGCTGCGCACATCTGTTTACCAGGTTTCGTGTGCATTTTCATCCATGTTCACATGAACTTTCAGTAACCTTGTGTGCTCTCAGCTAAGCCAAGCTATGGCTACTTCCACACTCCTATCCTGCGGCTTTGCTTAGCAACACCCAACATGGATTAGCAATGATCCAATGTGCTTACAGATATAGTGGCACGCCCCTCTCTTGATGTCATGTTTACCTCCAGGCCACTCCTCGGTGTTGGAATGCTAGGCCATGTGGTATATCCTTACATCGGTGGGACGTTTGCAATTCAGTCTTACTTGACTCATTTGCATGACATTGGCTGCTAATTCCTAGTTACCGCACGGAACAGTGTCACAGACCCTTAGCAACCCTTGCGCCATGGTTGTGGTGTAGCATGCATGCCATTAACTATTATAGGGATATCATGAATTGCGTTACATTACAGTTTTATGACATCTAAATATATTTTCATTATGATCCCATTTGTGCACCGATGCACTGCGGTTTTACTTTGCGTTGGTTTGGCCATAAAATTAAATGTTATTTTTTATATGTTGTGCATGTTGTTTTATGCCATAGGCTATATATTTAGCCACTGGCATATTTTAACATTATAATACGTAAGTTTGGTCCACTTTCATGGCTCCAATTTTACATTTGACAACATGTAAACCGTTTTTTTTTTTTTTGGTTTACATTTCTACATGCTTACGCTACACCTGCACGACTTCATGAATTTCTATATACCTTCATTTGCATGCTACACTGCTGCACATGGGGTAATTAGCATACATGCGCTGGGAGCTGTGCAGCTCTAGCGTACGCTGGTAGTGCACGTGGAAACAGCTCTTACCTGAATCGCTCGACGGCCATATTTGGCGCTAGATCGCCGACGCTACTCCGGCACATGGCACAAGCTTAATGAATCCTGGGGAATGATTTTAATGTTGTTTAAGCATGTTAAAGATGTTAGGTTTGTAACTAGTTTTATAAATGCAGTATATGCTTAATTGTTAAAGTGTTTTACTGAGTGATTTATTGGATGCAAGTATTTTTTATAATTGGATGTGGTATTTATATGATTGTTTTTGAGGTGAATTAGTCTTTATGAAGAAGTTTTAACAGATGAAAGCATTGATTAAAATACATTTTATGCTTAAGTCATTTCAGTTCATTTTCTCTGGTCACCAGTGTATTTTTTTATTCAAGTTTTGGTTGTTACATTTGTTTCTTGGGACTTACTAGTTTTTTAATTTGATTTCTGCAGTGTAGCTGAAATATTTGTGAGCAAGTACTGAGAGATCAAGTTTCAAGTGTGTGGGTGCAGGTAACACATGGCTACAATGTAAATATGCATGCTTTCCTTAAAAAAATGCCACCCCCTTGTTTTGTGTTTTATTTTCATAGGATGAAGAACTAAATGGGCAGTAAGCATCAGTAAATCATGCTGTTGTCCACTTTCCATAGCACATCACCGAGTAGCTGGTTTGTACGATCAATGGCAAAGTGTTTGTGCATGCGAGATTCACATTTATTCTGCTTTTTCCATTTGTGTGCAGTTAAGTGACGAGCAAACATGAGCCTCTGCTTCATTGATAAAATTATGAGAGTTCTACTGGTTTGCTTACCTCCGCACAATCATGTTAAGGGGAGAGGTGCAGCAGTCAGCAGTAGAGATAGTACTGAGTGTAGGAAACACACTTGCTGCTTAGCTGACTCTGTGGCATTAGATATAAATGCACTGAAGGATTTATTTTTGAACCCAGATGTTACAAGATTTGAATTCAGGTATATCTAATAGTTTAAACACATATTTATGATGCAAGAAAATCATTCTTTATTGTATATTTGCTGTGTGTTACCTTAGCACAGCATGTTTAAGCAGCATTGCATGGAAGAACTATACCAATGTAGAGCCATTTAATGTCTCTCACCATTGGTATATGAATGCCAATCTCTGGCGTGCACAGAAGACAGAAAGTGAAGGGCTTCATTGCTTCTTTTTCACTTATGTGTGTAATGTGTAATTCTATTTTTGATCAGATTAAATGTGTTAAAATGGGTTTGGTAGGAAAGTAGTGAAACGGGGGGCAAGCAGGGGGAAGAACAAAGTAAAAACAATATAGAAATGTGCAGGAGGGAAGTTGGAAATAACCATATCTATCCACTTCTTCAATCATGTAAAATGAAAATATCTGTAGACTATTGGCTGAATTTGGACTGTCACCTCAACAAAGAGAAGCGACAACAATGCAATCATGTTGTATAGCCAGTTTGACCAAATCAAGTGTGCCAAGCAGACACCAGTGCAACATGTATAGCTAAGTATGGGTTGATATTATTTTTTTTGTTGGACATGTAACCATTTTTAATTATTTATTTCATTAAGACAGGAATGTTGAGTAAGGATCATAGATATTTCTGGGTCAGGTAAGTGGGGTAGGTGAGGAAGTGAACACAAATAGGACAAACAAAACAAGACATGGGATGGTGATGGACACTGTGATGCCCATGCCCTGGCCCAGCAATCAAGAAGCCTCAATCCTCACCACTAACACCAGTGAGGGGCATCTCATATAGGAGGAAAAGATAACAAATGCACACAGTAAAGTGAGAAGTATGTAAGAGTGGTACAGGTTATGTACGAGGGTAGTGTGACAGCGGTGAGGTCTGCGGTGGAGTGACAGATGCATTTAAGGTGGTGGTGGGATTACATCAAGGATCAGCTCTGAGCCCTTTCTTATTTGCAATGGTGATGGACAGGTTGACAGACGAGATCAGACAGGAGTCCCCGTGGACTATGATGTTTGCAGATGACATTGTGATCTGTAGTATGAGTAGGGAACAGGTGGAGGAGACCCTGAAGAGGTGGAGATATGCTCTAGAGAGAAAAGGAATGAAGGTCAGCAGGACTAAGACAGAATATATGTGTGTGAATGAGAAGGAGGATAGAGGAATGGTGAGGATGCAGGGAGTAGAGGTGGTGAAGGTGAATGAGTTTAAGTACTTGGGATCAACAGTTCAGAGTAATGGTGAGTGTGGAAGAGAGGTGAAGAAGAGAGTAGAGGCAGGATGGAGTGGGTGGAGAAGAGTGTCAGGAGTGATTTGTGACAGACGAGTACCAGTAAGAGTGAAAGGGGAAGTCTACAAGAGGGTAGTGAGACCAGCTATGTTATATGGGTTGGAGACAGTGGCACTGACAAAAAGGCAGGAGTCAGAGCTTGACGTGGCAGAGTTGAAGATGATAAGATTTGCACTGGGTGTGACAAGGTTGGACAGGATTAGGAATAAGTATATTAGAGGGTAATCCCAGGTTGGAAGGTTTGGAGACAAAGCCAGAGAGGCAAGATTATGTTGGTTTGGACATGTGCTGAGGAGGAATGCAGAGTATATTGGGAAAAAGATGCTAAGGATGAAGCTGTCAGGTAACAGGAAAAGAGGAAGTCGTAAGATAAGGTTTATGGATGTGGTGAGAGAGGACATGCAGGTGGTTGGTGTGACACAGCAAGATGCAGAGGACAGGAAAAAATAGAAAAAGTTTATCTACTGTGGCAACCCCTAATGGGAGCAGCCAAAAGAAGAAGAAGAAAGTGCAATTTCCCTTAAAAGCACCCAGAAATCACAGTCAGTCCGGGGCTGGTCTCTCCCTTGCTCCCCAGGTCCCCAATAAGACTCCCCACTGGCACAGCTATAGGATCCAGATCTCAGCCAGCTGGGCAAGCTAAAATATCCAGCACCCTCTCTGTCCAACCAGTGCTTCGTGTCCCTGCCCAAGTAGCTGCACACACACATACACACACACACACACACACACACACACACACACACACACACACACACACACACACACACACACCTTGAGATAAGAGTTTATACAACCACACGGACACTTTTGGGGAAGGCTGGCACAAGTTTTCCAAGTGTGCCCCTTTTACCCAGACTATACGGTAGAAATCACTGCCACCACCCAGCTAATATTTATCAGCTACTCAAAGGCCCTTACAAGGGTGTCCAATTATTACTGTGTCATATTATTATCCAATTGGTGAGTGTGACTAAACAGTCAAGGCTTATTAGAGGGACTTGGTACAGGACCACTATAAATATGCAATGTACTCTTAGAGCTTAACTTATCTCTACACAAAACATCCACAGTTGAAAAGTTTAAAAATAGTTAATAATAAATAATAAAAACACAAGACAATACTTCTTACTGCAGAGTGCTAGTCAAGAGTTCAGAGATCACAAAGAAATACTTAAAATAATTCAGTAGTACAGTTCGGACATCACAGAAAAACATTTAGTCTAATCTTTCTAGTTTCTAGCTATTTCTAAGAGGAAACACAAGTCTAAGATAACTTACATATAGAAACAGGCAGAGTGCTGATGAGTTGCATAGTCAAGACAAAAATGCTTAAAGCTCTCTGATTCTCTCTGTTTTTAAAATCACATTCCTGGTTCCTATTACATCATTCTTCATACTTCTCTGGCTTCCCAGACTAACAGAACTACATTTACATTCTTAACATCTCATTTTGTTATCTTAAAGCTGGTCAGGATGCAGAACAATAAAAATACGTTTGCATGTTTAAATCTAGCAATTTAACTCTTGGTTAAAACAATAGAAATAATCTCTTCATCTAGATAGGCTGGAGCCAACTTTAGATCAAAAGGTCACAACATGCTTTACTTGGTCAGCATTCTGCCAGCAGAGTGTACTGTTTTTACTTAATATTTACAGATGACAGAGTTATCTCCAAAATTCTATCTGGTTATGCTGGCAGCATTCACAGACACAACAGGTGGTGGGGACACCATGACTGAGGATATGGAGAGGACATCAGAGATACATGTCCCATCAAACAGGGGGACAGTGAGAATCTACTCAGGCTGAAATTGGTGTACCGAATCTATCTCTATTTATTTAGAGAAATATTTGAGGCCTATATTAAATTAGATTAATCATGTTTTAAGGGACACTGAACATTTTCTAAATGATGTATACATCTTTTTGGAATCTTTTAGGAACCCTATAAGCAATTTAGTGCTAGTGAGGCTGGATTTCCTATCTCTGTTTACAATAAGTCCTAACAATAAAGGCATAGAGAGCATTGGACATTATTCTTAGAAAGTTTACTAGTAGTAATGAAGATAAGATTACACAGATATGTGGTCTGTTGAGAAGTGGTTTTCCTGTTTGTAGATAATCTTTACTGGCAATGCAATGGCAATGCAGTCATGATTGTATGGGGCACTTGAACATATTCTACAAGGTCCTTTCTGCAAACATGTACTACTTTTTAGAATGTTCATGGATGATTTATTTATATTATGGGATGGTACTGAAGAACAGTTCAGAGAATTTGAGTACTACATTAACAACAGCACCTCCTTTCTGAGATTCGGTTCCACATACTCCTTGAATAGTATACATTTTTTGTATGTATGTATAAAAGTAGATGGAAGTGGCAGTATTTACACCAGGCTTTATAGAAAACCCTTTCATGTAAACCATTTATTGTCTAATGATAGTATGCACCCACCTTATATTTTTAAAAATGTGATGCGGAATCAGGTGTTTTGGGCCTCGAGGCTCAATGTTCGAGATATAGATTTTCAACCACAGATTGATGTTGGGAGTGAAGAGTTAAAAGAGAGGGGATATAATGCAGTAGACATTCAGACTAACATTACAGAGGTTGCAGGTTTGTGAGTTTCTGTAGCCAAACCTTATTTTTCTAGTAGTAGACACAATGGGCATAGGGCTGCTAGAGACATCTCCAGCTCTAAACTGAAGGTACCATTATATTATTCCAACAATGTTTCTTCTTACATGAACATTGTGAGAAGGCACTGAGGTATTTTGACCACAGACAAGGATATATGTTATTTAATTGATCCTAAGCCTAGGTTTCTTTTTAGAAACATGAAGTCTCTTAAGAGACAACTGTGTTATCCAAAAAATGCACCCTGTCCAGGAAGAGCTATAGGGACAAAGCCTTGTAGAAAATGCTCCTTTTGTAGGTACACTGATGCTACAGCATGGTTTGAACATC
>NC_056731.1:676564874-676698866 GCF_019279795.1 Protopterus annectens
CCTTGGTCAGGTATGGCTTGACTCTGTATAGTGAACCTAGCTTAATGTGGACCTTTTTATTAGTTAGAGTAGGTCCCTATTAATTATTTGAACTTTTTATAGTTCGAATATCATACAGTCAACACCATATGATTGAACTTTAAAAGGTCGAAGGTGAAAAGTAACAGCTCCATATGGTGCAGAATGGGAAAATGTTCCTTTTCTGCACTGAAGGGTGTTGGTATATTTAAGTAGAGGGGTGTGGGGGATGCAGGGAGTGCCCCCCTGCTCAGAGCATTAAGGTAATTTTTTTTTTATTTTTTTATGATATTTTCAATGTTTCAAACTTTGCTCATATGTTGTTGAACATATGAGATTCAAAGTTTTGAAACTTCAAATATATAATATAGACCCAGTTAGAGCGAGGTGTTTGTCAAATTTATGTTGTTGTCAATTGTGAATTCAAGGAATTTGATGTGCTGGATAGGTTCAGCTTAAGTTATATTGGCTTAGTAGATGATGAAGGGGGAAGAGTTATCAGGAACCTTGCTATTAGTGAAACGCATAAACTTTGTTTTATTTGGACTGAGTATGAGTTGAGAGTCTGTGAGGTATTTTTCAATGTCTTAGAAATATTGTTAGGTTGTTTGTAGGAGTTCTGGTAGGGAGGGAGCTGAGCATATGAAGGAGGAGTTGTGTGTGTACTGAATGATGGTTGCATGCTGTGTGGCTGTACTGAGCTACCCAGACCTGAACCAAAGATGGGGGAAGTTCCAGAGCCCAATTTTAGAGAAACATCAAGGGATCCTTGGACATTAAGGCAGCTCTTCCAATGCTTCAGCAGTGACTGGGACAATGCACATTAAGGCCTAAACTTGACAAGAGCTGTGGTGCACAAGTCAAGTATCTACAGAAAGACAAAACTACAGCAGGCAGAAGTGAACATTACTGTTTTTCAATATTTTTTAAATATAAATGTGTAGTTAACTACATAAATTATTCAGCACATATGTTAATTGAATTTATGCAAATGTGTCGTAGTTCTCTTAAGAAAAGTCAATTTCAAGCTATGTTTTCAGACAATTATATAACAATAAGATTTCAGTTAATACTTTTACCTGTGTTTATATAATGCTGGCAGAAAGGGAATTGTTTTAGTATTAGTTTAGTTAGTTTCCAGAGCATGATATTTTTACACAACTATTTTAGATGCTCAGTATACATATGTATCACTTTAGTTTAAATTTCAGTCAAGATTCAGAAAATTACATTCATACTCAGTTATCAGTGTGGTACATTACATTTCTATCAGATTTCAGAATATAACATTCATGCTCAGTTACTAGACAGTTTGCAACAAGTAATTACATCACACCTCACATTATTCAGTCATTAGTTTTAAGGGTAAAGTGACAGAAGTATTTTAAACAGGCTTGTTTAGAAAAGTTATCTAAAGAATATGTGGTAACAGTCATTTAATATACTCAGGGCATGATAGGTCAGGCTTAATTTGTTAATTTGTTAAATAATAAAGTACACATTGCACAATAATTATTGTACATTAGACAGTTAAAATGTCATTGACATGGTACTCAGAGGTATAGATCTGAAATGCAGAAAGCACAGGTTTTAGCGTATGGACCGACTTACAGCACATCGATATTTACAGGATATTTGAGATACAAATTTAAAAGGCAGACATCTATTACAGGACGTAGAAATTAAAAAAGGCAAATGGACAAGATTATTAGTAACAAATCTAGCTGAAGATTTACAGAAATAAGTTTATACACTATTATGTTTCAAGGTACATATATTATAGATGCAAAAATAGATGTCTGAATTCAGTAAAGCCTACATGGCTCACTAAAACTGTGTACACATCACACAGTGATGTGCACATCTTAATGCACTTTGTACAGAATAAGCAGCGCTACACATCATTTAGAACCATGCAAACCAGTAAACATTGTGACATGCTAATTTCAGCATAAGCTGCTGAATTGTATACTAATCAACCAATCCAAGATGGAGGAGCTATTCAACAAGCTATAAAGCAATTGTGTGCACTCAGTGCAGGTGGTTTACAGTCAAAAGGTCGACGTTGATGTGTCTGACAGCCACCTCCTCGACCATGGTAGGAGCGAAAGTCAGAATGTCGATGTTCATGTGTACATCCATTCAGAAGGACGTACACAGGGCAGGGATTCACAGCATTGCTGTGAATGGGGGAATTTAGACACTATGGTCGACAGAATTTGTCGACATTGTTGGGTCGACCATACAACCTACTTAATATGTATGAGTCAACATTATTTGTCATGGAAATCACCATTCTTGTAAGGGATTTTTGTGCTTTTGATAGCAAACCCAGTGCAGGTTTTGGCCTCAAATTTCAAAACCTATTGGAATACAGCCTCGGAAACTAATCTACACAGAAGAAATGATAGGGAATGCTGCTGCTCTTCTGCATGTGTATGTGCAACAGACCCAAGTCTATGCTGCTGTTGCTGCTGATAGACCTTGGCCAAGAAGGAGAAGGGTGTTCAGACCCCATTTAACTTTTCATGGTCTTCATGAGTTGGAAATACTAGAGTTCTACAGGTTGGATAGAGATAACTACAGGAACTCTGCAACCTCTGTCATCCTCAGCTGAAAGCAAGGGCAAACTAGGGGAACCAATACCTGTGGAAACTAAGGTATGTGTAGCACTTAGAATATTAGCTACAGGAACCTTGGAGAGACCAACTGGAGACATACTGGGGGTGTCACAGGCATCTGCATCCAGGATCCTACACCAGTTTCTGAATACTATGTTGCAGCATGCCAGTAACTACATGCATTTTCACCTTGCCCCCACCAAAAGACTTACAACTATGCAGGATTTCTTACCTGTCACACACTTCCCTGAAGTTATGGGCACCATAGACTACAAACGCATTGAGATCAAAGCACCACCTGGGAAACAGGGAAGAGTGTACAGAAACAGAAAGGGCTTCCACTCTATTAACTGCAAGGTCATGTGTAATACTAAGGGAATCATCTTGAATGTGTGTGTGTGTGTGCGTGCGTGTGTGTGTGTGTGTGTGTGTGTGTGTGTGTGTGTGTGTGTGTGTGTGTCTGAGCTGGCAACCCCAACAGTTACCATGACTCCCATATTTGGCACAGCTCTAAGCTCTATCACAGATTTTCTAGGGGGTGTACCCCCAAAAAATCATGTACTGGGTGATGCAGGGGATGCATTCAAACCATGGCTGATGACACCCATCAGAAATGTATACACACCTACAGAAGAATGCTGTAATGAGGCACACAGTCAAACAAGAAATATCATAGAGTGTGCATTTGGGCTTCAGAAGTCATAGTTCTGGTGCCTAGATACATCAGAGTGGCCCTGCAGTACAATCCTAGTACCCCTTCTGAAATGTTCACTGTCTGTACTATCCTTGACAATATTATCTTGAGGAAATAGTGTCAACAGAAGCAACAAGGGGAAGGGTCACACATCCACCACCACTTGCAAGATCACCACAATCACATGCAGGTTAGGACCCAAGGGGGAACTACCAGCTGCTGTGGGTAGATGTAGGAGTGCACAATATGCACTCATCCTGGCCAAGAGGCAATGGATAGCACACACGCTGACTACCTAAGTGGTGCATCTTTCATCCTATGCACATACATACAGTAAAATTGATGCCAGGCAACACTCACAATCTTTACTTACACATGTAATGGATGTGTGCTGCTAGCATAACACAGATTTAGCTCTGAATTAAAGCACTTGTAACAGCAGGACTATCAAGATAAGTATTGAACCTGGAACTGAAAAATAAATGAGTAAGAACACAAATGAATGGCAGATCCTTACATATTGTAACTTCCTAATATACCTAAGTAGAAGGATTTTTACAGCAATGACATCAATATGTGACAGGACTGACATGTCAATAGATGTCTGCTCTTTATCAACTACTAGGCCTCATGCATCAGAGATACACACAATACAAAAACCTCTAAGAAAGCAGTACAATTTTCAAAAGAGCATCACAAAACCAAATATACCAAGCACTAAGTTAGCTATGCCCTTTGTGCATCAGAAAAAAATGCTTGTGTATCCCTGAAGCTGAAAGATAGAAACAACAGTTACCATCATTTGTATAGGGTGTTGTTTGGGGGTCGGGGCAAGAGGGCAAGGCTGACATAAAAGGTATTGAGCATGTGTGAGTAAGAAAGACAGGCAGGTAGACAGAAACATAGATAATCAAATTGCCAATGAGACTGAATAAAATGCAAGCCTCACAAATGATCTTTGTACTTCTTATGTGTGTGGGTCTGTATGGGCACTCAAGGTGAAATGTATGTGTTAGTGTCTACAAGAACACAGCTTAGCTCTGTGCTTGCCCTAAATTCTGGTATGTTGGACAGGTGTAAATCATGCATGAGTTAACAATTTATCATTGTTGCCCCCAGCCACACGAACTGACTTTGCCAGGAGTTGTATTGACAGATGTGCTGGCAATACCTGAACATGACTGATAGCTGCTGGATGAGCTCTCCTCACAACTATGCTCAGGACCATGACCCAGTAGCCTACCACCTCTGAGTGTGGACATCTCAACCACTGATGGAATAGTGGAAGTATTTCCACTATGGCAGCATAATCAGGCATGGCCAGATAGGCTAACAATAGGTGATGATGCTGACCTACGTCTATGTGAATGCTATTCCCCCCACCCAGTAGATGTTCCATCATAGACACTGCCCATTCCATCTTGTCATTCATCCGATCCATTGAATCAGCCACACGGTAGAGGCAGTCACACACACACACATATCAGCCTGTGCCACATCTACAACCTTAAGCATGTCTTCGGAGGCTCTATTAGAATTTGCATGTGCCTCCATGATAACCCTAAACATACGTCGGCTGGCATGTAATGGCACACCAGGATCAGGTGGAGGGTGGACAGCAAGCTTCCTTCAACCTGCCTGTTTGGCAACTTGCCCACACTTTGGCTATGGTCAGAGTCAACTGGTATTGAAGCTGCAGTAACCACACTACTCTGATCAAGTGTCTCACCTTCCACCTGTTCAATATCTGAAGGGTCAGTGAAACAAGTATTTTTTAGGCATATTCACTGTGACAGAAATCCAGGGGATAGCTGAATGCCCACCTCAGTGTCAGATTCAACCTCTGCACCCCCAAATGTGCCTCTTTTTGGCCACCATCATCATCAACATCAAAGGCTACAGATACTCTAACATCAGTTGGTAACAGTCCTACACTTCCACTGTCAGGATGATCTGTGATAATAAGGAACAAACACAAGAATGAAATTAAGACTATACTAAATATTAAAACAATTTATATGATAAACTAACACTGGCCCCACCATCACAGATGATACAGCAATACAGACACTCATTATACCCACCTCACACATACAGATAAATGGATATAGCTAATGAATGGTCATCAATAAGCAAAAAAAAAAAAAAAAACATATTTTGCTTACTATGTGGAGATGACTCCACACTTAATAGGGAGGATTTTCCTGGAAGAAATGAAGCAAGGAAAGGATGCAAATTAAACATCACAATGGGACTAAAACAAGGGGACAATGAATGCACAATTGCCTGTGGTAAGAATAGTTTTAAATGAAACTTGGCTGACACGTCCACCCACAGCCCATGTTTAATGAAAAACTGTGTTATATATGTCTATTAAGTTATCAATAGGTACCTTAAAAAATTCCCATGAGGAAGTATTAGTCAAATTATATATTTTACTATGCAAGCAAATCTAAAACTTACCATATTTAAGCTTACATGGAAGCTACTCTATGGACACAGTTGTTCTCTCAGACACATTAGCACTGACATCAAGACCATATGGTGTGCAGCTTCCAATAGAAGTCTGGTTTCTGAGAGTGGACAGAAACTCTTCACTGGGTGTCAGTGGTGTCAGTGAGGGCTTTGTAGCAGCCCCCCCCCCATAGCCAGCTATTCACAGGCAACTGTAGCTGCTCTCCTGTGGGTTGATGAAATTTTATCAGTGGCCCGATTACAAAGCTGATCATAAGTTCCAGCATGACCCCCTACTGCACTGACATTGTTCACTAACTGTTTCCATATCTGCATTCTGGCAGCCATATCCACACATCCTCTCTTAAGCAGAAAGATGCCATGGAGCTTGAACACCAGGACTATCACCTAATTTTCTGAGTCACTGAAAGGGGGTTTGCATGGATTTGTATGCTTGGGTGCCATAATCATATGTGACATAAAACAGAGAAGGATACAACATATGCATATCACCTAACTAAAGTCTTGCTTGCATACACAATTATCAACATTAAACACTGGAAACACACTTCTCAGTTATTAAAACTGAAGGTTATATGGCCTTCCCACCTCCCCCTCACAAATAAACCAAGGATTGTCCAAAACAAGGGATACAACTTATGTAGTGTATTATGTTTCCCACAGAAGTATCAGGATGCCTACACATTTTCAACAGAAAAAACCCTTTCGTAACGCACTTTTGCTCTTGCAACACACAATCATAGGTGGCTTCTCTACCTCCAAAACACCAAACAAATGAAGGTTTGTACAAACCATGGAATACCATATAATTAATTGTATATAGGTTTTCCATGTAACCATCAGGTTGTGTACACATTTACAACAGAAAAGTAAATTTATAATTGGCAGTCACTTCTCATTTTGTCCGCCACTCCCCTGGAGGTGGCCCTGGACCATCTAAGTAGCATATCACCTGGGTCAGTGACATGTACATTACATTTCTCTGTGAAAACATTATACAATAATTTTAACAATGACACTTGTGATGAAAGTTAATAACTTGTCTATCTGAGAAATGAAAATGCCTGACAAAAATGCCTATGCCAACAGTGAACTATAAGAAGTGCATACAGCTAATTTTCTTCTGGATATATAAACTGATTTGTAACATGTTACAAAATCTAGAAAGTACTTGAAAAAGCCAAGCATATCTTTGCAAAATTAGAATCCTTCTCTGCAGATAAATCAGAAGGAATCTCAGTCTTATATTTTGTCCAAGTCTCCTCACCTTCAAGTTCCCTATATACACAGTTACTTTTTATAGTATAGATTCAGGCCTCTGAGCATGGTGAAGATGCAAATGAGATGTGAACTCATTAAAATTGCTGAATACTAAATTTCTGACTTTGTGTAGCAGATGTAAACATGTAGGCTCTACAACATTGTTAGTTGCTAATGGCTTGCAACTGTGAATGCTTAGTGAGAGAGAGAAGGAAGACACAACAGCATTTCAGACTACCTCCCCTGCAGTGGGTATGTCACTCAGGATACATATACAAAGTGCTAAAGTAACTTTAGCAAGCTATTAAATGGAACTAAAAGGTGCAAACTTATCAATTATGTTCAGTAGTAGACAGACTCTTCTGCCTGTGTGGATAAAATGTTTTTCACTGTCATGTACTTTTCATCATACAGTTAAAGGATAATGATACAAAATGCACTATAGAATGTGTGTCTGAGATTACAGCAGACATAAGGGAAGAATGAACACAATACAAAGAGATGACATAGCTGAATTTGTGAAATGATATTCATAAATTGTTGTGTGATCACTCATTGCACTAAGCCACACATGTACAACCAAGTGAGAATGTACAAGTGTATGTCCTGTTAATACTGTAGAGGAAATGGAAATTACTTGTATGTACATAATTTGCTTTCTTGCTGCAAAGCTGTGTCTGTAGCAATGATAGAAAACACACTCCCACTGTTGTTTGTGCTTTCATTAGTATGTAAGTTAAAGTCCAGGGCTGAGTGTGAAGATACGGGTGAAGGCTGCCAGCCTAGCCAAATAGAATTTTATAGATAATTATATCATTTGTTAATATTAATGTAAGACACAGGCTTGTTGTGTTAAATGGAAAAACTATTGTTAGATGTGGAACTGCAAAAAGTGTCACAACTGTGGTCTCTACTAACTAAATAAAAGCATGTTGTGACCCTTTGATCTAAAGATGTCTCCAGTCCGTCTAGATGAAGACATTCTTTCTATTGTTTTAACAAAGAATTAAATTGCTAGATTTAAACATACAAATGTATTTGTATTGCTCTGCTTCCTGACCAGCTGCAAGATAACACAAGGAGATGTTAAGAATGTAAATGTAGTTTCTGTTAGCCTGGGAACCCAGGAAAGTGTGAAGAATGATGTAATGGGAACCAGGAATGTGATTTTAAAAACAGACAGAATCAGAGCACATTAAGCATTTTTGTCTTGACCATCCAACTCATCAGCACTCTGCCTGTTCTATATGTACGTTAACTTAGATTTGTGTTTTCTCTTAGAAATAACTAGAAAGGTTAGACTAAGTGTTTTTGTGATGTCAGAACTGTACTACTGAATTATTTTAAGTATTTCTCTGTGATCTCTGAATTCTTGACTAGCACTATGTAGTAAGAAGTATTGTCTTGTGTTTTTATTATTTATTACTAAATATTTTAAAACCTTTTAACTGCGGCTGTTTTGTGTAGAGATAAGTTAAGCTCTAAGAGTACATTGCATGTATATAAGGATCCTTTACCAAGTCAGTCTAATAAGCCTTGACTGTCTAGTTATACTACACATTGGATAATAATATGACACAGTAATAATTGGACCCCTTTTAGGGATCTTTGGGTAGGTGATAAATATTAGTGGGTGGTGGTAAGTGGTACTACTGTATAGTCTGGGAAAAGGGGGCACAGCTGGAGAACCTGTGCCAGCCTTCCCCAGGAGTGTGTGTGTGGTTGTATAAACTCTTATCTCAAAGTGTGTGTGTGTGTGTGTGTGTGTGTGTTTGTGTGTGTGTGTGTGTGTGTGTGTGTGTGTGTGTGTGTGTGTGTGTGTGTGTGTGTCAGTTACTTGGGCAGAGACACTTAACACTGGTTGGAAAGAGAGGGTGCTGGAGGTTTTAGCTTGCCCACTAGGCTGAAATCTGGACCCTATAGCTGTGCCAGTGGGGAGTCTTATGGGGGACCTGGAGAGCAAAAGAGCGACCAGCGCTGGACTGATTGTGATCTTTGTGTGCTCTTAAGGGAAATTGCACTTTACTGTGTGTATATGTTATCCTATAGGAGATGCCCCTCACTGGTGTTAGTGGTGAGGATTGAGGCTCCTTGATTGCTGTGCCAGGGCACGGGCGTCACACTGAGTAAAATTATTTTACATGGGTTAGAATTTTTTTTAAATATTAATATTTGCATGACATGCAGCTTAGTGCACACATGGTGAAAGGCATCAGTATTTAACATTCAATATCAGCTTGCATGATATTGACAGCATATTACACCTGTGAATCAACTGTGTGTGTAGCACACCTTGTAAATATGTTTAAGTAAACAGGACGTAAAATAGTCAGAGCATGGTTTAAGTCGCACATTATTTTTAAGTATAAATATTAAGATTTTTTTACAATGAAGATGTATTTTCACCTTTTCCTGTCTTGGTTACACATTGCTCACCTATGTGCAAACACACCTTATGACTACAGACAAAAAGATACACTCTTACTTGCAAACAAGATACATTATTACTAGTTTCTCCTTCCTTTGTGCAAACATGCTAAGCAGTGTTCTGTGGTGGTCCACACTCATACATAACACCTACAGATAAACACCTTCAGATGAACAGGATACATTGTAACTGGATAAAAGGAAACATTGTTACTTGTTCTGCTTTCCTGAGTGCAAACATAGTAAGTAGCATTGTATGGCAGTCAAAACTCTGGACAGTAAATTAGTGTAAAAAATAGATCTACTGTCCAGCTTTCTCTGTAGCAAAAGGTGCATGTTCAGAGGCCCAATCCAGGTGAGCCAGAGTTCAAATCCAGCACACTTCAAATTTTATTGATGCAGTTCTACTTAATTTGATATACAAATTAACAATATAAAGAAGATAGTTATATGTGCATAGCAGTTGATATCATATGAATTATATGTATGACTGAGGATATCCTGGCAATTATGTTTCTGTAATTATTTTTTTTCTGCCTTGGGATAGACTTCATACTTTACTGATGTGTCATCTATACAACTCACATAAGTATAGCTGAAAAACAGAATGCATTGTGTGGTCTGACCCAGAACTTAGGAATCTTTCCTGAAAGTAATACACATATATGCATTCTCAGTATATTGTTACACATTACTCCTGCATCACATATGAAAATGCATAAACCAGGACATTGTCAGGTCATACACATACATGGTTAACTGAAGTGTAGAGCCACTCACTCTTTAATGTGTCAATATAAATAATGAGCATATATGACAAACACGTCTTTTGTGGCAATGAGGAAAAAACATCTAAGTAGAAGAATATGTATTCTCTATTTTATGTAGGATTGAAGCCCACATTGTACAAATTAATTGTATCAGTGTGTAATGTCTCACAAAGTAAGTTTCAGTTCATAAAATGTATACCCCCAATTCCTGTCTTAAAAACCAAGTAATTTAACAGGTACAAATAGCAGAGAAGCCATAAATTATTAATGCTGACTGTTACATTGCTCTTCTATTTCATAAACTGTATTTGTCTCTTTTTGGCAATGTTGGTCTCCATGCAGCATCACTTAAACTCGGTTGGCATGGTTGTGAGGATTTGTCCATTGACTGTAATATGTAATATCATGAATTGGAAGAAAAACACTTTAATTTTTGTTGGATGACCTGTTCAGATATGGCAGCAGCTGACAAGGATGGTGCCCAATTCAGGGCTTAAAAATGGGGTGCAGAGGAGTGCAGAATATTCATTTCACTACTTGCAAGGTGCCACAGCCATAGGCTACTGCAGGGGGACTATACCAGGTCTTATTATAAATTGGAGGCTTGGAACAGTCTAGCCAAGGTTGTCTCCAGTGCAATTGTCATTCAGTGCACTGGGGAGCAATGCAGGCATCATTGCAATGACCTGAAATGGCACAAGCAAGAGTAAATCAACCAGTGGCTGGATTAGTGTAGGACTGCTGACATCCCAAAGTTGTATATGTATACAGATAAAGATACCTTAACTGATATAGAAAGCTGTAGATAGCCAAGAATGGCATGCATAATGTTTATCTATTCCCCCCTTATTTATTTTTCAGCTTCTAAGGAAATTTCAGTGAACAGGGAGGCCCATGATGAATGCTTAGAAAGACTCAGAGAAGCAATAGATATATATGCAGCACAAATTAGCATTATTTATTAAAGTTATTGCTCTTCCATACATTACTAGCAAATTAAGTATGAATATTCTAACTGTGAAAGCAAACATGCATGCTTTATTCTGTAGTTCAATGTGGTTGATGGAGTCAAATGTAATAGTGTATTCAGATGTTGTGGGTTCAAATCCCGCAAGTAACAAATACAATTATTTAATATGAATTTCAACAAAATTGCCATAAATGCCATGTTATTAACTTAATCTGTAATATTTCTAAAATCATACATCCAATAAATGCCAAAGATTATAATATTGGAACAATTCTCAGTCCTATTTTGGATTTTTAAAAAGTATAGTTAATGTAAAAGTAAAAATATATTCTTATTGTACTATATTGCTGTATGTGACATATAATTTCTAATGATTTTCTTCATTTTTTCTCTTACCCTACCCCTTATCTCTCTTTTTTATTTTTATATGTGTGATCACACCATTCTGATGTCATAATTTTCTGACAACCAACAAAATGATTTCCAGCACAGGGAGGTAGGCCAACTGCTGTGGCTCAGCCTGCCAGCCTTACAACTGCTGCCACACCAATGACCAGCACATATGAGATGCAACCTGGCAGTTCTGCCTCTGCAACCCCTGCACTACCTGGCCCTCAACATTAGGTAGTATTACCCCAGCAGCTGCTGCAATGGTATACTCTGGGAGTATTGGTGGAAGTGAGGATTTCATTACCCACCCTGAGCTGCCAGGCGTGATACGTGAGGTCTTAGAAAGTAGCACTGGTGCGCACCTCAGCCATCTAAAGAAGTTGTGTGTGGGAATGCAGAGAAAACCCAAACATCAAGCAATACAATAGGAAGCTGAAGAAGGGGATAGTGATGTCAGTTCTGAAGTTGAAGATTAGATTCTCACTGTCGCCATGCTTGACGGGCATGTGCCTCCAGTGTCACCTCCCTATCTTCAATCATGGTGTCCCCCAACCTTTTGAATCCCTCACTATCCCTGTGCCTGCCTTGTTTGTCCTGCTTATCTGCACCTGCCTCCTCACATACCCAACTTACCTGACGCTGACATTCGTATGTCCCTTCCCTGATATTCTTCTCCTTTTTTAAATAAAATAAAATAAAAAAAAAACTTGGCACCTGTCCCACAAAAAAAATGTTTTCCCATGCATAGCTCTCCACTTCACACATGTCTTCTTGACACACTTTATTTGGTCCAATTGGCTACACAACATGATTGCATTGTTGTCACCCATCTATGTTGTGATAGTCCATATTCATCCAATTTTCTATCCATGTTAATATTACACTGGTGAAGAAGTGGATAATTATGTTTTGTTCCTAATTCCTTCCTGCACATTACTATATTGCGTCCCCTTTGTTCTTCTACCTGCTTGTCCCCATTTTGCCATTTTCCTATCTATCTCATTTTCATATCTTTAATCTGGTCAAAAAATAGTATCATATACCATGCACATGGCAGAAATTCCCCCTAATAAAGTCCTTCACATTTTTGTCCTCTGCATTTGCAATCGAGTTTGGCATCATCCACCAATGCTGAGAAGAGCTGAATGGCTCTTCATGTCCTATGGCATCAGACACACTAGTCAAATTACCTTTATGCAATGCATCTTAAACTTGCTGCACCAAAAGAACAAAGAGTTAAAGCAGAGTAAAGGCAGCACTTTGAAACCATAACAGTTATTTAGACTACTGAATGTTGTTGTGTCTTTTTGGCTTATCCCAGTTAGGGGTCGCCACAGCGGAACTCCAGTCTGCTAATGTTTGGTAGTGGATTTTTACGTGCCGAGTTACCAGCCCTGATGCACAACCTTCAACGAAGGCACGCCCATTCACGCATGCCTCCACACAGAAGACGCTCTAGCTGAGAATCAAATGAGACAACATCTTGCTGTGAGGTGACAATGCTACCGCAGCACCACTACCGCGGGTATTTAGACTACTGAATGTATAAAACTGTAAATCCATATCTATGTTTTTGACATAAATCACTTGACTGATGCTTATTTTTATGCAATACTTTACTGTAATCATTGCTTTACACATTTGCAAGAATTATCATATTTATTTATGTAATGCCATCCTACCACCATGTGTAAAAAAATTATATCCAGCTGGATTTGAACCCTGTGCCATTTGTGCCCTGAATATGAACTCACTGCTCTTACACCTGCTGCCTTGCTTTCTCTGTGACAGCAGGTGTGTTTCTTATACTCAGTACTGTCCAAAGTGCTGAAGGCAATGCCTCACCATTTAACATGCTTGCACAAAGGAAGTTAAACTAATAGAAATATTACTAGTTCCCCATTTAAGCAGAGACTTGCATTTGCAACTTCTTACAAACTGGGAAGGCAAAAGCAACAGTTCTTAATGACACAAACATTATGACACCACATTTCCAATATAAACTATAGTATGAACACCATAATATCTGTCAGTTATTCATTCCATAGTGTATATGCAAAACTACTTATCAGGTTCAAGATGTATTCATTAAATGTGAATCTTGTATGCACAAACACTTTGCCATTGTTCACACAAACCAGTTGCTTGATGATGCACTATGTCAAGAGGTGTTTGTTGTGCATTAGTATGGCTATTGTTCAGTTATTCTTCATCACATCAAAAGCTATTTAAAACATATATCTGTCATGGCTTAGTGGTAATTCATGTTGTCTATGGTGTGTTGGGTCCTGGGTTTGAGCCTTGCAGACACTGTTTACTATGTTGGGGTTGGGAGGGTGGCCTAATGGTTAAGGTGTTTGCCTTACAAACACAAGGTGCAGGGTTCAAGTCTCCCAAGGGATAATTGGCTAGGCTTAAAATGGCTCACAAGGTCAGTTAGCCTAGTACTGAACTATGAACCTATGAATCAAAGGGAAGGACTTGTTAGGGACTGAACACATATTTACTCAGACAGATGTGTGCCCTGCACCCATGCGCTTGAAAATGGATATATCAGTAATAGATAATAGGTCAAAGGTCAACACAATACAAGAATAAATAGCACGACTGTATTGGTATATTATTTAAAGCTTTACACTGACAATAGACATATTGAGATCGTCTTTTACATGTTTTACTGTGGACATCAATTCATCACATTATGAACACATACATCAACACTTGCATCCATGCTGATCACAATGTGTGTGTGTGTGTGTGTGTGTGTGTGTGTGTGTGTGTGTGTGTGTGTGTGTGTGTGTGTGCATGTGTGGGTGTGTGTATGCGTGTGTGTGAGAGAGAGACTGAAAGTGTGTAATGTACACAACATATTGAGAAACAGCTGCGTGTATGTCTCTGTTCTGCAACATGCATAACTGACAGCTTATTACATATAGTTTAAGAAGTTGTCTTTTAAAGTATATTTGCACACCGGTACCAAAACAGAAAATACAAAGTCCACACTTTGCACACCATTTTCTGAACAGGCTATGTTACCTCTATTATAGACAGATGATGTCATCATCTATAAAGACCACCATGACAAGGAGAAATCAGACTTTGGTGATACAGCAAATATTAACTACTGTGTTCTGCAGATGGGAATAAAATAGATAAGTACGGATTCAATTAACACAACAGTCAAGTTGTGTGTGTGTGTGTGTGTGTGTGTGTGTGCGTGTGTGCGTGTGTGCGTGCGTGTGCACGCGTGCACGCGTGCACGCGTGCACGCGTGTGTGTGTGTGTGTGTGTGTGTGTGTGTGTGTGTGTGTGTGTGTGTATACTCAGAAGAACATGAGTCTGTTTCCTACTATCAGTAATCAAGTGTCATGGAGTACAAAACTTTTTACAGTCATACATGACTACACAGTCAATTCATACAAGCCTCATAACATCTTCCAAACAGAGACTGATGATGTCATCTCCTATAAAATGTTCTGCAACAGAGGAAAAGTCAGTCTTGTGCTGTGTGCTTGTGTTAAGTAATGTATTCTGTATGTAGGTAGGAGTTCTACTCTCACTGTATTCAGTTTGTATGTGTGTATAGTCAGAACAGCATGAGTCTGTGTCCTACTGACATCACAAAGATCTCATTGAGAAAAAAAGTGTTACATTCATACATGACCACACAGCAAGCTCATACAGCTGTCCATCTTCACTCGCCATACACTGATGATATCAACTACTATAAAATGTTGTCTGACACCATTCAGACATGTGATGTGGCACTTGTGTTAAGTACTGTGTTCTGTACCTAACTGTGTAGGGGTTCTAGTCTCACTGCAGTCAACTTGTGTATTTGTGTTCAGTTAGCTCACATGCTGAAGACCATTTTAGAACAGCATGTGAAACACTCCTACAGCTATCCTCTCCTCACCATGCGCTGAAGATGTCATCAGCTATAAAGTGTTGTTTGACACAATGAGACTCAGAGTTGTGCTGTGGTGCCTGCGTTAATTACCGTCTTCTATAGGTAGCTAAGTAGGGATTTTAATATCACTGCCATCAAGCTGAGTATGTGTTCATCTTGAGAGAAAATTTACACTCAGATGTGAGTGACTCCACATATATGTCAGACTGTCATTCAAACAACTTATTATCAGCATACAGCGATGCTATCAGCTTCTAAAAAGTGCATGGTAACACCATTTTAATCAGATATGTAGTGGGGTTAGCGTTACATTGTATGAAATCAAGCTTTTATACCTACAAAGGTTTAATATTCAAATCTGACTTCAGTCAACTGTTGTGTGGGTGGTTAGTGGTGTATTATTTTAATTGCATGATCTTTTGGATCTCCTTTCATTCAACTCCCATTCCAGAGAACGTTTAACATAGCTCCACTAATCCAAAAAGGGTGCTGGAACCATAAGGCAAGGGGGGTGAGCCATCTTTCACTTTTACAGCTGCAGGTTGTCCAGGAGGTTTCAACAATTAAAGAGGAAAAAAATTTAAAAAAACACTCTGCAATGGAGGCATCTTCTCCTTTAAGTACGACCATGCATGCATTGCACGCACACATGCTAACATGGATGTAAACACATTCCACACTTGCGCACAGAATTTAAGCTAGATATTCCACTAAGGGGGAAGTTAAGTCATGAGTGCAAGTGTGGCTGTTCCATTGAAGGATAAGCTGTGTGTGTGTATGAGTGTGAGCATCTGCATGTATATGTGTGTGTGTGTGTGTGTGTGTGTCTGTGTGTCTGTGTGGGGGGTGTGGGTGTAATTTAAACTAGCAGTTCCATTCTTTTCTGTATGAGAGAGAAAGTGTGTGCACATGTATGTATGTGTATGGAATTTAAATTAGCTGTTCTGTTTGCATGAGAGATAAAGTGTGCATGCATGTATATGTTGCTCTGTGAGAGCATAGATGTATGTATGTGTGTGCTGTTGTGTGATAGCAGAGAGAAGGTAGGTGCTTGTGTGTGTGTGTGTGTGTGTGTGTGTGTGTGTGTGTGTGTGTGTGTGTGTGTGTGTTTGTGTGTGTGTGTTTTCTAAACAACATACTGTGAAACAAGTTCATGTATGTCTCAGTTCTGCAACATGCATTCATGAGTGTGTATAATTTAAACTAGTTGTTCCATTCATTTTTTATAGTGAAAGTGCATGTGTGTGTGTGTGTGTGTGTGTGTGTGTGTGTGTGTGTGTGTGTGTGTGTGTTTGTGTGTTGGTGTGTGTGCTGTGTGAGAGAGTAAAAGTGTGTGGAATTTAAACTAGCCATTAGTTGCTGTATGAAAGAGAAGGTGTGTGAGTGTGTGTGTGTGTGTGTGTGTGTGTGTGTGTGTGTGTGTGTGTGTGTGTTTCTATGTGAGAGAGTAGGTGTGTGTGTGTGTGTGTGTGTGTGTGTGTGTGTGTGTGTGTGTGTGTGTGTGTGTGTGTGTGTGTGTGTGTGTGTGTGTGTGTGTGTGTGTGTGTGTGTGTGTGTGTGTGTGTGTGTGTGTGTATGTATGTGTGTGTGTTGCTATGTGAGAGAGTAAGTGCATGTGTGTGTGTTTAACATGCCTCTCAACTGTCCAGATTTAGCCTCATAGTTTCGGTCTGCTTCTCATAAAATTTGTGTTTTTTGGGGGGGAAATCAGAGAGGACAGTACTCACTAAATAATGACATGTATATGAGTTTCAGGCTTCATAACCTTCAGATAATACATGCTAACACAAATCCTGTTATTTTAGCAACTTTCCAAGTTAAAAAATACAATATTTAAAATCTATCCCTATTTTCGGATGTAGTATCCCCTTTATTTCAGGCTTTGTCCAGATTTCTTGCAGTACGAGGTATAGAGGTATGCATACCTTTCTGCTGTTCAGATTTTTGCAGAATGTCCTGATTTTTGCCTCATATTTTTGCCTATTCCACAACATTTGTGGTTTTCTAGCAAATTATTGTGGATTTAAATAACTAAATAATGTCATACATTTGAGTTTCAGACATAATTTCTTTTAGAAAATCAAAAAATGCATGCTAAGATCAATGTTGTTATTCTAGCAACTTTCTAAGTCTGTAAGAACAATATTTAAAATCTGTCCCTATTTCTTGTCCCTTGTCCCCCATTATTTTAGGCTTTGTCCAGATTTCTTATGCTAAGAGGTTGAGAGGTATGGATGTAACTTGTTCACAGGGGACAAGAGCCTAAATCCTCCACATCAACTATCAGACTGCTAAATGAATTGTAAGCTTCAGTGGAGACAATAGCGTGAATCCTCTACACCAGCTACCAGACTGCTGATGGAATTGTGAGTTTGAGTTTCAGTACATTTTTAGGGAATTATTAGTTTCAGTCCATTTTCAAGGGATTATGAGTTTTCAGTTCATTTTCATAGAATTGTGAACTTCAAGGTAAGAAAGTTGACTGTTGCTCATGCTAAGTCTGTTTTCAACGTGCAACTAACTGGTTTGTTTATCAAGTGGAAGTCACTGTTTGTGTTGTACAATTTTAAAGCAGTGTTAGTAGCATAATTGCCTTTGGTACAGAAGGCTGTGGATTCTGCTCCCTCACCATGTAGATAGAGTGTTGATATTGCAGTGACTTTTGATTGCCAATTATTTGGTGCATTTTGAAGGGGGGTGGGGGTTCTACACTCCTGAGTATGTCCTCATTTGTATATGATGCCTAGCAACTATGAACTTGTTGGTTTGTCAGTCATTCCCTAGTGCAATATTGCCAATGTACAAATTTTTTATTGCAAGATTTTCGATTAGTTTTTCAAGGGCAGCAGACTCTGAATTTGTAGATGAAACACTGAAATGTAAAGTTGTTTGCCAGCTGAAACCTCTTTATTAGTTATGGTTCTCTTTAATATGGAATTATTTGGATGACTTTTATTTCTGCAGAGATTGTGTTTAGTGATATTGGTGGATTGTAATGCCAAGAAGTCTGAGTGAAATTTTCTGAAATGGCTAGTTTTGTCATTACTGGTTTATATAATTTGTTTCATTGCTTATTAAAAGAATGTTCAAAACTGCAAATTTAAAACAAATTATATCAAGTGATGCTGTATTATATAAGGAATATAATTTAATACAATCAGGAAGGTGAATCAAAGAACACATGCATGTATGCTTGGCCCTAGAAATGTGTGCAAGGAGCCTATGGCTTGAAAACAACCCAAAGGTAAACTTAATTCTCCACTGGCCAGATGCATTTTCTATGAATGTGGGTTTTCATGCCTTTTCAATGAATGTGAGTTTCAAGGGCAGAGAAGTTTACTGCTCATGCTATGTCCATTTTCATTGTGAGAATGTACTGTTTGTTTAGCAAATGGCTATCCGTGTTTGTGCTATTTTATTTCAGTATCTGTAATCATTGTAGAAGTAAATAAGAAAACAGATCCACACTGAGGTATGAACAGTATTTAAGGTAACTTGGGAGAAAAAGACAAGTAATGGAACACTGGAATGGCTGGGGAGGGGGCTACTGCTGGGGGGCTAGGGGGCTGCTGCAGCATGGGCTGCTCTGAAGGGGCCCCAATCTATTACCCTGTCTGGGGCCCCATTTGACCATGATCCAGCTCTGATATTTTGCACTGTTATTTACTATAAACCATCAGAAGCTGGAATGAAACAACAAAGTATTAGCTGTAAAAAATGATAAGAGCTTTTGTTCTGTGTTTGGCAGTAAAGGAATGAAAACACTTATTTTATAACTGTCACTTCATTGTTTTATTCCAGCTTCTGATAGTTTATGGTTTTCACTGTTATGTACTGTTAACTAATAACGGTCATATTTTTGAACATACTAAGAACCAACATAAATTAACAAAAAAACTATAAGAACATACACCTGTAGCAGTGCCACAGAAATAGTAAAAAATCCAAAGCAGTCACACATAAAAATGCTTTATTACAAAGTTAAGCCCTTTTATTCCACCTTTTACAGAACTTCATCAGAGCTAACAATCACTTGTAAAAATCTTACATATATATACTATTTATAAATCACATGAAAAATCACGATACAAAATTCATCCACATGATCGTAACCTGATGAATGAAAAAAGAAATAAAAGACTATGTAAAAATATTAACCGTAAATAATGACTAAGTAAAATATAGACACACAATTAAAAAAACTCAAAAAGTCTTAATCTTAAAACTACAGGGAGCATGCTTCATTCAGTCCAAGAAATATTGTGGCATTAAGGTGAAGCTGCCATTTAAGTTCATCAGTAATATGGCCCTGGGGATCACTATGAACCTGATCAACTGCCATAAAACAAAATGCATGACTGCTAAATTTTATAACATGTTTACTTAAAGCATTAGTCAATTTTTTTCATTTTAATATTCAGAATGTTTTCATAAACATGTTCTTTAAACCTCCTTGAGGGTTTTCCCACATAAAATGCAGGGAAAGATCTACATTGTGCTAAATATACAATATTCTTTGTAGCACACTTACAACATTCATTTATATGGTATGTTTGCCATTGTATAAAAAAACTGGTCTCTACTTGTAATATATACACATTGGGAACATGAAACAAATTTATTTATTCATTCCATTCCTATTTGTATCAACTTTTCTTGTAGGTTTTTTGTGTGTTCTAGCAAATGTTTACAACATTTATGCTTTTTATAGGAAAAATATGGTTTTGTACCTAGTTTATTAGTTAAGCTATGATCCAGGGCCGGATTAATGACAAACATTTACATTTGAGGGAACTTACATGGCAGCTTTGGCTTAATCTAATAAACAAAAAAGAAAAAGCCAGCACTCAGAGGCAAGCAGTGTTTATTCCTTTCCCTTCTTTTCAGACCGGTTTCGGTAACAAACCTTCTTCAGTGATAAAACATTATTATAATTCAGGAACAGTTTTTATACAGATTGTATATCCCCAATTATGACATCACTTCCCCCACTTATCTATTTAAGCCTCCAAATACATGTAAATCATTAAGAAAAATAAACATTATAGTTATAATATCAAATGTTTTAGCCAAACATCCATTAATATCATATGGTTGCTTATAAAGTTGCCAATAAAGGTCCTTGATAAAAAGAACCTCATAACTTGTCATTTAGTCCTGGATGAAATAGGGCACCCAACTTAATAATCCATTTTCTTTACTTTTGGGTTAGTATAGTATGTCAACCTTGTTTGGTTGATCTATTTCCCTTTACCTGGTCAATAATAACAAATCTAAAAGAAGCAGTTTTGTGTAACTGACAATGTCTATACAATGCATTGGTCATTTTTTTAAGATGTAAATCACTCAGATGCTCTGAAATATGACTCCTTAGTTGCCTGGAGTTCTGCCTTACATAAAAGGCAGACCACTGGCAAGTAGCCAGATAGACAACCCAACCAGAGCTACAATTTCCAAAAAATGAAATATCAAAAATTTGACCAGTGTTTTTACTACTAAAAGATGAAGTTTTAAACATATGTTTACACAAGCTGCAATGTCCACAAGGATGTGAACCTACAAGCCTATCTCCCAACAAGGTAAGCTGATGTTGGTTCACATAATCCAAAAAGTTTTCTTATAATGAGCAAAATAGGATGCACGTGTTCTTCCCCTGCTAAAAGAAAATTGACATCTATTAGGCAGACATTGATCCAGATCTGTATGAGCCCAAAGAATATTCCAATGTTTTTTGACTACATCTTGTAACAAATGTATATTACTGCCAACTGTTGTAACTAACCTCATGGTTCCTAAGCCATCCTTTTGAGTTTTAGCTACATACTTTAGCACCTAGCTACCTACTTTCAAAGTATCATAGAACACTACACATGAAATATAGTACACAATATTACAAAAGAGTGTTACTTCACTACAGCAAATTCCCTAATCCAAGCTATCTACTACAACTCCTCACAGTAAAGGACGGTGACATCCATCCTAACCCTGGCCCAACTGTAACCCCTAACCCTCTTCAAAACCATATTCAATCTATCTATTCTCCCCTTGCAAGATCTTCTAACTCTCTCCTACTAGCACATCTTAACACACGTAGCATTAACAACAAAGTGACTCAACTCCATGCTCTGCTAGAAGTGTACTCCTTTGACATTATCTGCCTAACTGAAACATGGCTAAAACCTGTCATCCAAGACAATGAAATTATCCCACCTGGATATAATATCCTAAGACTTGACAAAGTAGCTAAGAAAGGTGGTGGGGTGGCTATTCTATTTAAATCTGGCTTTCAATTAACCACTTACAACTGTAATCTACCTCATGACTCCAATGCTGAGTTTCTCATCTCTAAACTTGAACTTAACAAAGCTAAATCAATCTACATCATCTGCATGTATCTGCCCCCTGGAAATAACATAGCCACCATGGAAAATATCCTCTGCTGGCTATCCCAACACCTGCCTCAAGGAACCATAATCCTAGGTGACATAAATTTAGACTGGAATTCCTATAGTAGTAGCCTTCCTACCACACACATAAACCTATATGGTTTCTCTCAAACCATTACCTCCCCTACCAAAATAAATAAAGCTAACACGAAAGCAAGCATATTAGACTGGATTCTCACAAACAATCATACTCTCTACTATGATTCTGGAACTCTCCCTGATGATATCAGTGACCACTCACTTGCCTACGTCATCAGATATAAAGCAAACACCCCTTCCCTAACCTCCATTAGACATATTAGATCCGAAAAGAAATTTAACCCTGATCTATTCCAAATGGAACTAAGAGCATGCAATTGGGCTACCTTAAAACAACTGCCTCTAGATGAAGCTGTTAATTTCTTTAATTCAACCTTTCTTGCCATTCTTAACCATCATGCTCCTTCCAGATCTATCAGAATTAAGACCAAGTCTGCTCCATGGCTTTCTAATGAAACCAAACACAAAATTCACATCAGAAATAAATATTGGGCCACATGTAGAATGACAAAAAACACTGCTGACCAACTAACCTTTAGACAGCTAAGAAATTACACTAAAAAGGCCATATTTTCTGACAAACAAAATACTTTGTAAAATATCAACAACCTAATTACAACAACCCACAGAAATTCTGGGTCAGCATTAAGCAATTACTCCACCCACGTCAATCCACTACACCAAACCCTCAAAATACAGACCAGAAAAATCCCATCCGTACAGTTAATACCTTCAATACCTTCTTTACAGATGCCATCCAAACACTAGCTAGTCAGTTATCATCAAATACCTTCACATTACCCTCACACTCCACAACCCCACCCCCTTTCATCTAAAACCTGCCTCAACCACATTTATTCAAACCCTTTTGAAGAAACTGAAACCATGCTCTCCTTCTGCAGACCTACTGCTTTCTGAATATCTACAACTATCACCCAATGCCATAGCCTATCCTATTTCCATACTGGTCAACAGGACTATTACTGAGGGTTACATCCCCACCTTATGGAAAATCTCCCATATTATCCCCCTACATAAAGGTGGCCAGTCCACCGAAATATCTAACTATCGCCCCATTGCCCTACTTTCTCTCCTAGCTAAAATCATGGAGAAATGTATCCATAAACAACTTCTTCACCATTTAATTGAAAACAATTTGCTTTCCAACTGTCAACATGGTTTCAGACCCTCACACAGCACTACCACTGCCCTCCTGTCTTTTACTGACTACATTAACAAACAACGAAACCTGTATAATCTTTCTTCTGCTCTATTTATTGACCTGTCTAAAGCATTCGACATGGTAAACCACCAGATTCTCATAAACATCCTAAAATCTCTGTCATTAGACCCACTTTCTATAAAATGGTTCCAATCCTACCTTGACAAACGTCAACAAGCAGTACTTTGGCATGATACTTTATCCTTCCATTTACCCATTACCTTAGGTGTCCCTCAGGGTTCCATACTTGGACCCCTTCTTTTCTCCATATTTATTAATGACCTTCATCTAGCTATCCCACAAGCCACATGTATACAATATGCTGACAACTCCACATTTCACCTACATCAATATACTTACAATATGCTGACAACTCCACATTTCACCCTCACCCAAAAAGTATTTAACATAGTTGAACAATGGTTCACTCAGCATTGCCTTCTTTTGAACCCAAAGAAAACAAAACTCCTCCTCTTCACTTCTACTCTGAAGTCCTCTCCTCTTCAATTCTCAGTGACATCTATCAATGGTACTAGAATATCTTCTGACTATACCACCAAACTACTAGGTGTCACCATCGACAATAATCTGAACTTTGACATCCACATCAATAATACCATAAAGACTGTCAATAAAAAAATTGGCAGTCTCTATAGGGTTAAACCATTCCTTTCCCCTACAGCTAAAACTACTAGCGCCCACACCCATTTGATCTTTACACTCCTGTATGCCTCTCCCATCTTTACTAATCTCTCCAAGAATAACCTTAGCAAATTGGAAATGACCTATAATAATATTGCACGATTTGCTACAGGCAACCCATTCCGCACCCATCATTGCATAAACTTAAAACAGCTAGGATGGTTAAAACTACAACAACAGATTAAATTTCACCAACTAACCATTGCCCACAACATCCTATACAAACCTTCTAATACTCCAAGTTTATCTACCCTCATCACCCCCTATAAAAATGTAAAGTCCTTACGATCATCTCACAAACTTCTTATCCGCACCTCAAAACCTAATAACAGAGCTGGGGATTCTCTCTTCTCTAATACAGTAGGTAAATCCTGGAATCTTCTCCCTAATGACATCACCTCACTCACCTCTCTATCTCTATTTAAAAACAGGATTAAACTTCTCCTCAAAACATACTGGCTATGCCCCTGCTCCAGACCAGACTAGTCATCTACCTCTACTAACTTGACTTACCTATCCACTGCTTACTATCCTCTTCTACATTTTCCCGCCTTATTATATTTTTCTGATCTACCCTTTTTCACCATGTCTATTCCTCTTTATATATATTTTCTTAAGCAAATCCTTTGCTACAGTACTACACATTAAACTCCCTTGTTTTCACTTCTGACTTAACCTATACTATGTCACCATACTTAAAAATTAGCACTATATTATACTGCAGGTCCTCAGTGTTAGATCCTGCTTAACCTTCCTGCTGTAATTCACATTTTGCAATTACTGATGATTTTTTTCTTTTTCTTTTTACTATGATTATTTCCTTTTATCTACCTCTGACTTAACCTGCATTGTTATCTAAGTTCTTTTCAATTTGCACTGTTTGTGACTTTTTACTTCAGTGTTACATCGTGTTACAACCTCTAAGTTGAAATGCATGTTACCATTGTTGATGTATATTTTTTTCCATAGCAGGAAAATTGCTATTTTTAGTAGAATATTAGATTTTACTTCTTATTTTTTATTTGTTTGTACTTGTATTATTGCATTTGGACCATGTCTTGGAGCTTATCTCCCCGGGCCTCTACTGAAAATGGACATGTATCCAGTTAGACTAGCCCGGTCAACAAATGTAAAATAAAATAAATAATTTAGCTTTATATTCCAATAAGCTGGATTTCTCACAACTGGCCAACCAATAACTGGCCCTTTGTACTACTAATCTCTTATATCCCCTGTTAATAAATCTACCCTCAAGATCATGCCTAGCATTTTGAAATTCCATGTCTGCAGAACATATTCTCCTAATTCTTATGAACTGTGATTTAGGAATGTTGATGGTGTGTGTGTGGTGTAAACTGGTTGCATATAATACATTATTATATTGTGGGTATTTCCTGTATACTGACGTTTTAAGTGTACCATCCCCCTGTCTCAAAATATTAACATCTAGGAAATTGATCTCATTACTGTGGTAATTAACAGTAAATTCAATTCCCCACCAATTACAATTCAGGTACTCCAAAAACTCTAACAAATAGTCCACACCCCACACCAAACCAACCAACAATCATCTAAAAAAGTCTCCATATATCCATCTCTGAAAGGTAAATATTATGCATGACATCATATATAATCTGATCTTCCACATACCCCATAAAGAGGTCAGCATAAATTGGGGCAAACTAGGCCCCCATAGCTGTTCCTTGCTGTTGTCAATAGCATTCCTTTCTGAAATAGAAAATGTTCTTGGTCAATACATGTTCTGCAAGACATGTAAGGAGAGTGTTAAATCCTAGTGCATATAAATTGGCTTTATTTAGCCAATATTCTAAGGCAAGTAATCTCGCCCAGTGGGGGATACTGGTATATAGGGATTTAACATCAAGTGTACACATGAGCCAGTTGGGTTCCAAGTGAGAGTCTGAAATGATTTATAAAAACTCTGTGGTATTCTTAATCCTTGCCCTGACCCCTGATAATAATGATTTTAGATAATGTGTCAAAAAAGCAGAAATAGGTTCAATTAAAGACCCCTGTCCTGAAACAATTGGTCTTCCTGCGGGTCTACTTAGATTTTTATGAATTTTGGGCAAGAGATAAAGGTACTGTCAGGTTGGATCCTGAACCATGAGTTGTTCTTTAGTCTTCACATCAGTAATTCCTTCTCCCACTGCTTGATTCAAAAATGAATCAATTTCTGCCTTAAATTTAGGTGTAGGGTCTGTGGACATCCTAATATAATCCTGAGGGTTGGACAATTGTTCATTTCCCTCATTCCAGTAATAACTGGCATCCATTATAACCACAGCCCCACGTTTATCTGCTGGAAGAATAACTATGTCAGAATTAGAATATAGGTTTTTCAAAGCCTGTTGTTCCCCTTTCAAAAGAATATGTTTAAAGCCCATAGCAGAACTAAAATTGAAGTGTAAATCCCTTAAGACGGCTTCCTGAAAAATACCCACATATTTGTTCATTGGTGGCATAAATGTAGATTTGTGAAAACAAAATTCAGATAATCTTTCAGAATTATTAGATGCACCAAAAAACAATTTTAGATTCAAAACTCTACAAAAGGCAAAAAAGATCTGAAACAAAAATATGTTAATCTACCAAAAAACTAGGATCAAACCCTAGACCTTTATTAAGAATACTTTTTTCATCCTTTGATAAAACATAAGAGGAAATGTTATGTACATTATAAAATGGGTCCCTAGTTCACCATTGACTGTAATAGATTTTCCAAGGCTGCCACCTTTGTGCTTACGTCCACCCCTACAGGTTTGTCTCCTAAAGGGCCCTCCTGAATTCGTACCTGTTTCGAGTCAGGAGAATCACTAATATAAATTCCCTCTGTATCAGTCATGGATGATTCTTCTCCTGAGATACTGAGACCCTGTGTTGATTTTTTTAGTATAGATCTTGGTCTTTTCTTTCTAATATTGGATCTACCCTTATTATTATCAATACATCTAACTCCCCTCTGGGACTCAAAGGGCTTGCCTCTCTCATAATCTTTCACATCTCTATGAAATTTGTGTAACTTCTTTTCTTTCAACCCATTCTCAAAATTGAGAAGATCTTTGGATAATTTTTCCAGGCCTTGAACAAAAGATGGCATACCCTCATATTTTTCATATTCTCACATGTCTCCACCACATCCTTGATATTTTGTTCAACAGTCCTTTGATAAAAGGACATTAATATATCAACAAAAGCCATAGTGGCTTTTTTGTTGTGCCTTATGCCAAACCTCCATCAGTAGGTCATCTGGCTTACCAACTAAGGGCTGAATTTTAACTCTTAAACCACATGGAGTAATATCTTTACTCTTATATGCCTTGAATAATTTCAAGTGCCATATATTAGTTCTTAAGATTTTCATCTCTTTATTTAGTTGGTAAAACAGCAAGTTGCAGCTGTCATGATAATCTCCTACTTTCTCATTAGGGACTCCATCCATATTGGTCCCAATACCAAAAACTTTTATATCATCTAGACCCTGCAGAATCTTTTGAATCTTAACAGATCATAAATGCTCAAGTGACACCTAGTGGTCAAAGTTAAGATTGCCAGTTTATTTAGCAGATAAGAGAAAACATTATATTAGTTCTAATGACCATTCTAGTATCCTTTGCAGACTATATTAATACATTGATAATATAATTACAGAAGCAAATTCTAGTTCAATAATCTCAGAGGCAATTGTTCCAGAATAAATCCTACAAAAATAAGTTAGTAAAATAGACAAACCGCTCAAGTGGCCATGATTGCCCATAATTTAACCTACAGGTGCAGCACTGTCCCTCTTAACACCTTCAAAAAGTGTTCATGTTTGAGGAAAGTGTGTTGAATACACCTGATAGATTACTGAGAAATAATTTCAGATATACAAGTGTGTTCCTGCAGAACATGTATAATAACTTACAGTCAACATATTTTATGTCAATATCACAGATTCATGGTGGTATTATTTTAAAATTGTCCATGATTGCACCTGCTTCTCTCTAATGTTGTCTATGAGCCTGTTGCTATGTATCCCTGATTGGGTGAGAGGTATACTGACATTTCAGTCATATTCAGGCAACTCATTTGCACAACTTCACAGTACACATATATCTCTACTGTATATATCACCCTTGCAAAATGTCTTCTCCTGTAATCATATCAGGATGTTTATGCTGCAACCAATCATCTCCATTGATATGTAACCTTGTGTGACAGTCACATGTACTTACACAGAAGTACACAGCAGTACGTACTGTGCTATGTACATATGTGATTACTGTTATGTTACTGACTTGTCTTTGAAATGTATGTACATTGACATCCCCTTATTTTGTGTACATTACCATGTTTTGCATGTCCTCCTCCTCTTTCTTCATTCCTACCATTCATGTCTGTGGCCCTTTACAATACACACACTTCCCCAAATTAGTGTACTTATACTGTGTTCTATGTACCCTTGATGATCACCACACACCCTTTGTTTCAGTATGCCAAAAACATGTAGTGTACATTGCACTGAGTACACTTTTCTATAATGTATTAGTACTGCATTCATTGCATTCATTTTTGCCCTGGTGAACATTGTGACTGTCAGCATAACTTCACAAAACAAGTGTAACCATAGGTAAACATGTCTGCATATTCTATATGCCTTCAAGCTGCTTTACATGGTTTCCTGGCCAACAATACTTTTGCTGGCAAAGAAAACTTGCTTGTATTTCTGTAAGCATGGTGTATAGCATGCATATGCAATTAGCACTGCTCTTCATTTTGCAAACATGTAAACCCCATGTAGGCTTCATACTAAGCCTACACAGAGTTTATTGAATCCCTGGGAGAGTTTATACATGGCTACATGAAATACTTAATACCAGATATAACATATTTTACAGAATTACCTAGTTATAATTAAATTATAAAGTTGAGACTTCAATCCAAAAAATTTTCAAATACTTAACAGATCATAAATGCTCAAGTGACACCTAGTGGTCAAAGTTAAGATTGCAGGTTTATTTAGCAGATAAGGGAAAAATATATTAGTTCTAGTGATCATTCTAGTATCCTTTGCAGACTATAGTAATAAATTTATAATGTAATTACAGTAGCAAATTCCAGTTCAATAATCTCAGAGGCAATTGCTCCAGAATAAATCCTACAAAAATACAGTTAGTAAAATAGACCTTGCATGGGCCTAAAAATGTATGGTCAGGCCTGTGTCTTCATTTTAACTACAAAAAATAGACCCCATTTAGGGGTCTCAGGAAGATTTGTAAGATTAGGTTTCATTTAAAGGCTTAGAAATGCAGCCATAGTAAAGCAGATGCATATCTTCATTTTACATTTTACATGCAGATGCAACAGAAAGGAATGTTTCAGTAAACTTTAGTCAAAAATACTGATAAGAATAAAATGTGCTAACAGGCTTAAGCACCAAGGTTAACGAGGTGTTTAAAAATGTATAGGGTTTTAGCATTATTAGGCAATACGTCAGACACCAGTGAGCTAATTAATTAATTCAGACTGATAAGCAGAAATTCAATGCAGTGAAGTCCACAGAAGTTTGGTACAGACTCTCGAGAGTGAGTGCAGAAGCTAGGTCAAATAGCTAGTGTTCATAATGAGTGCAGAAGCTACAAATAGACTGTTTCAGTTTATCAATACTGTTATTAGAAACAGTAAAATCTTATTTGGATATTGTTGGCATCTACCCCTACTGTACATAATAAAACATTCTTAACTAAACTACAGTGTATACAGACTTTTATTTTGAAAGGTACAAGAAGATTTGGGACATAAAAGAGAGACTGGCAGATGTTCTGCATACTTCTAGGTAATTAAAAGATAAAGACATTAATTTCTACCTCACTCAATTTCTTCCAATTATTTCCAGTTCATTCAATATTCTACAGTGCTATCAATTCTTACATAGATAGAAGTGCAGTATAATGTATGATCAATGCTCAGATCTTGCAATAATTCACAATTATCTCAAACTTGTGAATTAAGCTACAAGTCTAAGGACCCAGAACAAGTTACTTTTGAAACAAAATGAGTCAAGTGGCAGAAACTGCAGAAATAATTGTATCAAAATGAAGATGACCTTAAGTACAACTTAAAGCCAGATAATATATGAAATGAAGAGTATCTCAAGCTTTAACAGTCTAAGAGGAGTGCATTCCCAGTTTTGTCTGTCAGTGGCTTGTTAAATGAGCAATGAAGATAAGACAGGAAGGAACTTCCAAGGTCAGGTGAACAGGAGATGACACTGGGAGGAGCTTCCAAGCCAGTTATATAGTAGGGGTAGACAGCTCAAAAGCCTCCAAGTTGTGTGGTAAGCAAAACATTTAGAGACATTAAAAAACTAATCTAACAAACACAGAAGTAAACTGTAATAACCAGCAGTTTGTTAAGCACAAGTGTGCTTGTTTTAAGTTGAAAATGAAATTTAGCTTCTTTTCTTTCAATATAAATAAACATTACTTGAACTACTGAAACTGTGTCAGTATATCATACTTTCAATACATTCATGGAATTTCTTACATTCATAGACTATTGCTAATATTTTCACTGTTTCATCAAATCACTTTCGATTATATGCAAATGTTCTTTGTCTACAAGCAACTATTCTGCTTTCCTGTAAGGTTATAGCTCATATCCTGTTCAAACTTGCTTCCTATACTGTGTTGTTTCCACTTATAACACAATTGGCTTATTCATTTATAAAAAAACTGTCTAATTTGCATGCTGATATTTAGATGTATGTGCTTCTGTTATTAGTTCCATGAACATTTCAAAACTGTTTCCTGATCATAGCTCCATTAACCATTCCACATCTTATTCAAACACATTTTTGTAGGAGGTATATTAATCTCAGCTACATGAAGTAAAAACTTTGCTTGGTACTACATTCACAAAAACAATGTTATTTTATTTATTTATTTATTCAGTCATTTTGTCTTCTGGTTCTGGTATTTCTACTTGCTTTCATTTAATTTAAAAGTATAATGTCTTAGGATGGGGTTGACAAATATAGCATGTAGCAAAGTAGGCGTTGTACTCAATAAAGATGTACAAAGCCAGATTGATTTATAAAGGTACCTACACACTTGCATAACTCCTTGAATGTAACTGTGTACTTTATAGAAGGTAAAATACAGCTAGGAAATGATTCATAAACATAAACCAGCCCTATAAGTCATTCAGACAAAACCTGAAATTAGAACCAGCAAGTGTGCACTACTGGTGGTTATATTTCAAGTGGAAATACAGATGTAGTGCTCAAGCTGATATGATGGGTAACATTACATAGCTGGACAGCATTATAATAAAATACGTTGCAACAAATGTTATAAGCCAGCTGACTACTTCCACTTTCATTGTAAAATACAGTACAGATTAAGTTACTATCACACCTATGCCTACTTCCATGCAGCCTCAGTGGAGTTATAATGCACCAACAATGGAAGCCATCCACATACCAATCATTTTACATATTTCGAAATGAGGAGTAGTGGGAATGCATGCCTACGTAGCCCAGGATTTTTATTACACCAACCTTCAGAAATGTTTTCCCACTGCAGCTAAACAGTAGGGCACACTATGTAGTGAACATAATGCTACAGTAATGGCTCCCTGTTGCAAGTATGAGACTTGTAAATAGGAGCTCTGCAATTATGAAAAAATAAGTTTATAAATGCAGGACAGTGGCAAATGCCAAATGTTGTTTTCCTTTAAAGTTTTTTTTTTTACAGAGTAGTTTGTGGTGGTTAAGCCCCCTCATTCCCTCGACACTTTGTCATTAGTACAATTGAGTCTGGTGAATTGTGCTGTCACTCCTTGCTCAAAGGAAAAAGGAATATTGTTATACTTGCATCTTAGGCAGCTGTTAAGAAGTTCCACTTCTTCACTGCTCTACCTACAAGTCTGAGTTTAATTTGTACAGGTCAGGTCACTCCTTCATATAATGCCTATATTCTTGCAATTAGATGTGTTGTATTGCATCTTCCACTTGTGAGAAAGTTGAATGACATGCTGTCATGATAGGGGTTTTACCAATAGTGGAGTAACCACTCAATGACATTACAATTCCTTTATCATAACTAATAAGTTATAACTCACTGTGTGGTATTTGCCAAGGAAATCATTTTCAGTGCCATTTCTGTTTATAGCAAAGTAAATCATTTACTACTCTTTTAACTCTTTCCTTTTCTTCTCAGTAGTGTGACTGTGCATTTAATATAGGGAACTAATTGTGATACTGGGGTGAAGTACTCCACACAGCATATGCAGAGGCATGACTTTTTTCTTTTCTCTTCAGATGAACCTCAAATCAGTTGCTTTTGGTTAATATTGGGGTGAAGTACTCCACACAGCGTATGCATAGGCATGCCTCTTTTCTCTCTTTTTTTTCATCTAGATGAACCCAAACCAGTTGCTTTTCTCCTTTTCTAGATTTGGTTGGATATTACTGAAGCTTAAAGCAATGTAGTAGACTTGCAAGAGTAGTAAATGCTGTGAACTGCTGCCAAAGTTAGAGGTACCTTCTATACAAAATGATATCCTGATCGTTTCAGACGTGAACTTGATAATAAGCTGCAGGAAGAGCAAATAACTGAAGGATTTAGTTTGCAGTAAAACTGCCAGTCTGTAATGAGATGAACGTTTGTTGCGCCATTCTTACACAATATGCATAAGCAATCATTTAGTGCAATCTGTTTTGGTAAAACTGCCTTATACAGAAATTGTTGTAAAAATGTTTGGATTGCACTCTTTTTAACACAATATTATCAGCTATAAACAGCAAATGCATTGTGTGATCATTTCCATGACATATCTACCAAGGAAGTCACTATAAACTGTGGGTTCCGAACAGTTAACAACTGATTTTTTCAGAACTGTAAGTCACGTGGCATTGTTTATGAATATGGTGGTCAGTCTGTTTAGCAGTTTTTCAGTCTGTTTTCACATTCTTCTTGCATCTGATTCCACATTAACATATCACCAGTTATGTTCTCATTACCTTCATAACCTTCAGCTATGAAATATGTGTTCTGCTGATGAGATACTAAACAGAAGTTACACAAATTATATATCTTCCTAATGACATATTAAATGTACACCATTTGAAACTTTTGTCACATTAAGTTATATGTCAGAATCCATTGTTTTCAACCAGTACTGGAAAGACCTTGATATTTCTCATAGCTGAGACTTCTTTCTTAACCACAAGTAAAACTCATGCTTTTAATCACTTTATGCAGATACTGCAATTAAATGTAAATCAGAATTAAATGAGAATTACGCCCTACTTCTCAACAGTGACCATTCTATTTACCCATTCTCTTGGCACTGTTTTAATGATATCTAAAATGTTCACTTTAATTTGTACTCCATTCTATTTCTGACTGCTAGCAAAGCTTTTTTGGAGCATGCATTACTGGCCTTGCTTCTGAATTTATCTGAATATGATGTTTTCCTGGCAGCTACCCAAGACAATAAATAATCCAGCATAGCTACACAAGATAGCATTGCTATGCTTCTGTGCAGCATATGAGATAACTCAATGACTTGCAGTTGTTCCAAAACATATGTATTCTGTGCATGTACACTGTAAATACATTTCTCATAAAGTCTTATAAGCTAAATAACTTAAACTAATTAGACAAACTAAGTTATTGATCCAGTGCTACTATCTGAAAGAAGTCTGTGTACTTCTTGCTTTTATATTCGTGATAATAACTTTTGAATAAGTGGCTTTAAGTAGTATCCTAAATAAGTCAGTAATGTGCAGACTGCTTTCCTTGCAGTGCCTTTCAGCAGCAATTTTTTAAAGGTGTTTTCTGACATAATATTATATTCTACACGAGTTTACTGCAACACTTTTGGTGGTATTCAGAAACAGATAATGCACTACATAGTCCTGTTTCTAGCAGGATTGGATTGGTTAGTCTGTTATGAGAGAGCGCTTCAACGACCTCTAAAGTGTCCTTCAAGTAGTGGTGCAGCAGTCTGCCAGATAATGCTGCAGGCAAATGTAGCAGTCTGGACATAAGGCTATTGTAAATTATAATAGTACTCTCTGTCCTGGAGCCTTGCACAGAGGCCAAAATGCAATATATAGGAGTAATTCAAAAACAAACTCTGCCATGCTATTTCATAGCAAAGTAGAGAAGACTGAGAATGTAGTAGCTGTATCGTAAACACCTACTGCTGTCTATGGTAGCAGCATGTCTGTTATTGCTACAGCAAGAAATGCAACAAAGGTGTGTGCATAGGGCATGGCTGTGAGTGTATTAGTTTACGTGTGTGTATGAGTGTGTGTGTGTGTGTGTGTGTGTGTGTGTGTGTGTGTGTGTGTGTGTGTGTGTGTGTGTGTGTGTGAGTGTGCGCGCGCGCGTATTTGTGTGACTGTATGGGTGTCTTTGTGACTGTGTATGTGGGTAAAAATATCTGTATGGGGGTCTGTCTGTAGGTACCTATGCAACAACAATGAGCAGGTTGACAGGGGATGACTTAGTGTGAACTACATTAGGTGCTCAGTTCAGAGACATGCAAGTGAGTCACTAATGAGCAGTTGCCCCATGCAATTCTTGCACATTTCTGAATTTCTAGTAAGCTCTGTAGTGCTGCTAGACCACAAATGTGAAGCACTAGTAGTTCTAAAAAATGTGAATCAGTATACTCCTTTGGCAATTAATCTCTAGTTTCCATTGCCAGTATTTTATTTATTATTTATTTATTTTACATTTGTAGACTGGGAATTTCTGACTGGATGCATGTCCATTTTCAGCGGAGGCCCCGGGAGAAAAGCTCCACAGTAAAATTTAGACAATCATTACAAGGAGAGAAACTCTGCTGTAACATTCACACATCATTACAAGGAAAACAGATGTGTTACATTTATAGAAAGTAGCAGTCTTTAACATAGACAAGTAACATATTATACATGTTTTGGTTCAAGTTAACATATCAGGTATGAGGGTGACGTAGGTCAGTTTAAGGCAGAGTGAGATTCAAGTTTGACAGTATTGTATAGAGTACACACAGGTAATCAGTTTATGGATTATATTGCCTAGTGGTGAGGTAGTGTAGGATGGTGTAGTGGAGGAGATGGCCTGGTAGGTAGGTAGTGGAAGAGAAAGTAACGGGGGGGGGGGGTAGATAGAGTGGAATATTAATAAGGGAGAAATAGGAAAGGTTGAGTGGATTATAGGATAGGTATGAGAGACTGAAAAGTGAGGTGTTAATATGTATAGTAGATGTAGGGGGACAGAGTGTGTGAAGTAGTGGATAGGTAATTTAGAGATCTTGCAATGGCATATGAGTGAAAAGACTTTGGTATGGTACAGTGGATGGGGTGGGAGTAAGCTAAAGTGGCTGTCTTAGTTGAAGGTGAGGCTATAGAAGTGGGCAGGGGAAGGGGGGATTTAGCCAGGTGGGGAACATGTGCAGTTCCATGAGTGCTTTAAGTGTTCCTTCAGGAGTCTTTTAAATGTGGCCTTTGAGACAGCTGAGGTAATAGAGGTGGGTAGGGAGTTCCAGATTTTGCCAATGTAGTTGTGGAAGAGGGAGTCCCCTGCTGTTTTGTTGGTTTTTGTGATCTTAATTAGTTTTTTATTGCTGGAGTGGAGTTGTCTGGTATTAGCTTGGGGAACTAACAAATTAGCCAGTGATGGGGGTTTGTCTGGAAAAAAATAGGAGTTTGTAGGCAAAGTATGACCAATTATCTTTTTGCACTTCCTCCTCAAGCCCTGTTTTCAGTGTATCAACTTTTACTTTTATAGTAGTATCAAGAAACTGTTTACTTGTTTCAGATCAATAATGTGCAGATTATTTTGAACACACTTTTTTTTGCACATGCTTGTAAAACAGTTGTTTCCACAACAACACTGCAAAGCTGAGTAAATGTTGGATATCTTCTCATGCTTCTCAGCTACAACAGGCACGTGAGACTTGGATTTCAATTACACCATTCTTTCAGTGCCTGCTAAAGTCTTTCTTCTTATTGCTACTACTGATTTCACACATTTTCACTATTTACTTCACATGTGCTTAGTTATTTGACTCACATTTTATGCTACCTTACACAATTCATTTTCTTCAGGTTAATTCCTTTAACCATGTACTTGTAGGGCCGGAATTCATACAGTTCGTGAAATCCAGAGCATTATGCAAATATCAACAGCAAGGTTGCAGTTAATAATATAATACGTAAATGTGTCACAGTGAACTCTGACTATCTTAGCACACAATGGAGTATCTCAGTAGTAATGGCTCATTGTATATTACTCTGCAAGTAATCCATAAGTAATGACAAATCGCTGTCAAAATGTGATGTAAAACAAAACTATGGAAAAAATCTCTTAACTCAAGCATCCTGATAGTCTTAAATAAATATCTGTAACATAATTTCTCCAATAATCTTAAGGATAACTGCAGAATATCACCGTTAGTCTGTTATTATTAAAATATACCAGCTTTCACTTACAGATTCCAATGGAATTTACTTTTTCTAATAATAAAAATTAATAAAGGTGAAAGACAATCATGGTCACTTCACCATAACTAATATTACCTAAGAATGGGTGCAGGACTTGTGTGGGTAACACAGGTAGCACACACACACACACACACACACACACACACACACACACACACACACACACACACACACACACACACACACACACACACACACACACACACAAATAAGCACACATGGAAAATAGGGGATTGGAATTGAAGATGTGAGATAAGGGTGAAGAAGGACACACAAGTGGTTTGTTGGAATAGGAAAATCAGAGGGAAAGTCAGATGGGCATTGGCATGTTTTTTGGTTGGACTAGGCCCCATTTATATATATATATATATATATATATATATATATATATATATATATATATATATATATCTATACATATATTTAGGTTCATAGGTAGGTACTAGGCTATCTGCCCGAGGGCATTTATAAGCCTAGCGAGTGTGTGTCGGCTTTCGCCGCCCCATTGATTAATTAACTGATCCTTTTTCAAGCAGAGCCAATGAAGTGTTCCCAGGGGTGTATTTTCTGTAACCCATCCACTCGTCAAGGTTTCTCTTGAAGTGTGTTAGTGAGGGGCTCTGCCTGATGTAATTTGGAATTTTGTTCCAAAGCATGGGGAGTCTGACAGGAATCTATTCCTCCAGCATGTTCTATTTATTGTTGTGGTGAGGTTTAGCTCACTAGAGTGTGTGGCTCGCAGTGACTTGGATTTCTTTAGGTGGAGCATGTCCATCAATTCTGAGTTGGACATGGCTTTGTAAGTCAGGCAGAGATCACCTCTGAGTAAGTGATAAGCCACTGAATACAGCTGGAGTTTTTTCAGTTGGGCTGCATAGGACATATGTTTGAGACCAGTAATCCTCTTGGTGAGGTACTTTTGTGGTCTTTCCAGCTGTTGGAAGTGTCTTGTGAGGTACATCCCAAATGGGGCATTGTACTCTATGATGGGTCTAATGAGTGATGAGTAGAGGGGCACTATAACCTCTTTATTTCTAGATGCGAACCCTTTAGTAATTAGATGGGCCACATAGAAGGATTTCCTAACTATTTTGGCAATATGATTGTCAAAGGAGAGATTACTATCTACCTGGGTCCCCAGATCTCTTATTACCTCTTCTGTATTAAGGGAGCTGCCACCTATGTGGTAATTCTTGGGTGTTTTGTTTTTCCCAAATGGGATGACTATACATTTTTCAGCATTTAGCTTGAGACCATGACTTTGACACCAGGTGTCCATCTCAGTAAGGCCCTTCTGAAGGATGTCTGTGTCAGCCAGAGAGTTAATTATGGCTCTCAGTTTGCAGCCATCGGTGAACTTGGTTAGCCATTGTCCTCCTGTGTTTGCCTGTTCTTCTGAGAAGTATATGCCGAACAGTAGAGGTCCCAGGACTCAGCCTTGTGGGACACCAATTGTGACTGGATTAGAGTTGGACCTGGAGCCCGCTATTCTTACTGCGTGAGTTCTGTCTGTAAGCCAGTTGTGACATAGGGATTTATGTTCAGGCTGGTGAGTTTTTCTGAAATACCCGAGTGGGGAATGGTGTTGAAAGCCTTGGCGAGGTCAAGGTAGGCTGTGTGAATCACTTTTCCCTCGTCTATGGCCTTGGTGACTGTCTCGAAGAAATCAACCAGGTTTAGTAGGCATGATCTGCCCTTAACAAAGTCAGACTGGGTCAGGTCAAGTGTTTGGAGGTTTCCAATGTCTTTGTTAATGGGTTCCACGATGATGCGCTCCATAGCCTTGCAGACTAGGCTAGTCAGGCTTATGGGGCAATAGTTACCAGGGTCAGTTGTGGCCCCTCCTTTGTGGAGAGGAATAACCGTTCTGTGCACCATTCTATGGGCACGTAGCCTGTGGAGAGGCTGAGGTTGAACAGTGTGTTTAGGTGGGGGGTTAGTTTGTTCTGTAGTTTGTGCAAGACGCAGCCTGGGACATCATCCGGTCCCATTGATGGTGTGTTTTTGGCTTTTGAAAGGGCTGTTTTCACCTGTGCGTCTGTGATTTTTGGGGCACTACACTTTTCCGGTATTGTTGTGGGCCCTTTTGGAGGTGAGAGGAGAGGGGGGTGAAGTTTGCACTGAATCTATCTGCCAGGATGTTGGCAATATCAGTAGGTTCAGTATATTCTGTGCTATTTTGTACTAGTTCAGTGCATATCTGCGAGTTGCCACTTAGATTCTTAACATAGCTAAAGAAGGCTTTGTGGTTATCTTATGAATCCTTGGCTATTTTTCTTTCAAAGTTAGCCTTGGATGATTTCATGAGGGACCTCAGCTTCTTACTGATACTGATCAGGGATGTCTTTCCTTCTTGGGATTTGCTTTTTTTCTGAACTAGTTTCCTCCTTCTATTGTATAGCCTGTTTATTGCAGGGGTCCACCAAACTGGTTTCCTTCTCTTAGAGGAGTAAGTCTTGGTTTTACTAGGGATGGCACAATCCATGTATCCTTGTAGGTGCTCATAGAGTGCATTTGTAAAGGTTTCTGCATCTTGGGCAGCATTATCCTTTAGCATGGGGGCTGTGAAACTTACACCTCTGTCTTAAGTAAGGTGAAGTTTGCTTTAGAAAAGTTTTTTACTGTGGTTTCCTTAGTTGGGGTGGTGGTGGGGTGTGGACATCCAGGTGATTAGTTTATGGTCTGATCTAACCAGTGAAGGGTTGACCTCCGGTGTGGAACACCTGTCACCCATGTTGGTGATGACCAAGTCCAATATGTTTTCACCTCTGGTAGGGGAGTTTACCAGCTGATCCAGGATATTTGAGTTGATGAATTCCAGGAAGCGCTGGGCCTGGGAATTTGTACTCAAGTAGTTTTCCCAGTGAATGGTAGGGTAATTGAAATTGCCCAATATCAGGGTGTTTAATAGGACCTTCATGTTTTCCAGTGTCTCCAGAAAGGTGGAGTGTTGGTCCTGGGTCATGGAGGGTGATCTGTAGCAGGCTACAATTTGCATTGCAGATTTGCCCGATGTTAGTTGCACATGGATGATCTCAAAGGTATTATGCTGCGCCACTTACCTGGGGGTGTAGGTATCCTTGATGAATATGGATACACCCCCTTCTTTTGTGTTTCAGTCCATGTTCTGTGGCCAAAATGTGTGGTATGAGTTGTAGCCCGGTAGTGCTGGGGTGCTCTCTAGAGCCTTGAACCAGGTTTCAGTTACTGCACAGATGTCGATGCTCTCCATACTGAGAAGTGCTTCGAGCGCGTGCATTTTGAGATTTAAACTCCTGGCGTTGAGTTGCATAACCCTCAGTTTTTTGTTAATTGTACTGTTTATGGAGGTGGGTTTGACTTTTGAGCCTTGCCTAAAAACGGCACTATGGGGGCAGCAAGAGCCTTGGCCAGTATTCAAAGCCTAGGGGTAACAGGTGCAAGCCGTCTCTTGTGAAGCAGCGTGGCTTGTCGAGCATGTTGTCCCAGTCTGACAGACACTGGATCCCTTTTGAATGACACCAGAAGCTTAGTCAGTTGTTGAAATTGATCATTTTTTCTTTATACTGAGATATCATTCTTGGTGAGGGCAGGATGCTACTCAGGGTCAGGGTCATACCATCCTGGGCTACATGATCAGATAGCTCTTCCATGTCTCTTTTCATATAGTCCAGGGAGGTACGTCTTAGGTCATTCACATCAACATGAACAATGACAGAGTTATATTTGTTCTTGTTCTGGAGTGACCTGAATGCTTACGTTATGTGGCAGATTCTGGCTCCCGACAGGCAGCTAACAGTAACCTTCTGCTTGTCCACCCTAGTGAGTGGGACGTCAGTGTGCCTGACTATAGAGTCACCTATTGCTAGTGTGTTAGGTATGTTATTTCACTTAAGGGCTGTGATTGTGCGGCACACTGATTTTGCGTTTTATGTGTTGTCTGGTTTGTGATGGGAAGTGCAGGTTGTTTGGGTTTCTGCTTTGGAGGTCTCTGATGCTTTTGCAGGTTTTTATTTAGAGCCTCTGAGTATGATTTTGTGTATTTATGTGTATTTTTTGCCAGTGCTGTTTTAGTAGGTCTGTGTGTGGCTGGAGTTGTGGTGCAAGTGTTAACCTTCTCCTATTTACTGTCTGTTCCAGTCTTGGGTGGAGACAACTTAGCTTCCAGTTTGGCTGTATAATTGCATCTCTCGCATATGTTAGTGTTTTGTAGTAGGAGGAGAGGGTTGTCTGTGTACATGCAGTTGTAACATTGCCTCAGGATACCCAGATTCACCAGCTGGACTGGAGAGTGCACCTGAAGTTGGTCTTTGGTCATGCCTGAATAGTAAGGTGAGCTGTTTAGTCACTTGGTTGGTGAGGGGTGAATAAAGAGTCTTGCTCTGCTGGGCAATCAGTGTCAGGGTATATTAGTGCTTGCTATTAGGTCTGAGCAAGTGCTGGGCTGTAAGATGCTTTCTGAGTGCTTAAGTTGAGAGTTAGACTTGTTTCAAGGAAAAAACTGAAGAGGAATCTTAGTGGAGACGGGAATAATTTAACTGTAGCTAACCAGCACTGCCCAGTGCGCAAAACCATGCAAACACAGTTTTTATAGTAGGGAAATGAAAGAGACAGAAATTATCCCAAAATGGCCAATAAACTACTAACTTCTGGGCTGGAACCACTCCTCCAGGGACAGATAGGTTGCTCAAAGCTCCCATCTCTCACAGGTGAACAGAGAAACTTCCTTCTATCCAAGTAAAGTATGGGCAACTCAGAAACTAATATCACAGCCCTGAATTCAGCAGTAGTCTGAAAAATGGACTATACTAGCTTAGAAAGGTGGGAAAGAAGGATTTTATTTAGTTTTTTTTTTTTTTTTTTTTAAAAAGATAAGGCAAAAACAGTAAAAAATACACTCAAAACAGCTCTAAATGACTACAAACGATCAGAAAAGGCTATCACAATTGAATTAAACCTACAACAGTTAAACAAATTATTTAAACAAAAAACAACTTTTTAAAAGTGCAGGCAGTCAAATAAGTACAACATGTGAAAAAAAACAAGCTTTTAAATCACAATAAATGCTGGAAAATCTGTGTTTAGGCAGAAAACAGTTAAGTACAGCAAGAAAGTACAGAAAACTGATACTTAATCACTCCAAAGTCTCTCTCCTAAGCTCGAAGGCTTGTATCAGTTTAAGGCTTTCTAGTGCTACCAGTAGGTTAGTTACAGGAAATATGGGAAACAAGCGCAGATGTGGTCTTTTAAACCAGAAAGTTGAAAGAGACAAACTGTCCAAATGGTCAATAAACTACAATTGCTGGGCCAAGAACCTCTCTGCTCATGATAGATAGGCTACTTAGTGCTTACCACTCCCACTGATAAGCTAGAAGGCTTCTCACCAACACAGAAGGGCTTGGGGGGCTCAGAAGCTCAGAAGGTAGCATATAAATGTAATAAATAGAGAAGATGAGACTAATGCCCTTGCTAGGCATGTTATACATAATGCCACCACTCATAAGTTTTGTTTCACAGTCATAGAATTAATACATAAAACTGTTAGGCTAGGTGAAGAATCATACAGAAAAACAAGATGCTAGATGGATTTTGGGATTACAAGCTGACAGACTACATGGGCTAAATGACAGGATGTCATTGAAGCCCTTCTTGAAAGAGAGACCGCTTGTACACTGAATGAGTTTATAAAGTTTCTAATATAAAGTTTTTAGGATAGTTATTAGTACAGTTTTTATGTAGGTCTATTTGCGATATTGAACATCATATATGTCATTATTGCTATATTTAACTAGATGTGCTAATATATTTGATTTCATTTTTAAATGGCATTAAGCCACATAAGCATTTTTTGCACTTTATTGCATTGGTTATTTATGCTATGCAGGTGTTTTAGTTCATAGGGTCTGTATATTTATTTGTGTATCTACATGTATATATTTTTTATATGTATATGCCTTTGTTTGTGTGTGTGTGTATATATATATATATATATATAGATATATATATATATATATATATATATATATATACATAAATGAACTTTTTATTTGTTTAGATGTGTAAGCATATGCATTGCGAAGGTTAGGTATCGTATAATATATATTTTAAAAGTTTTAGCTGTATAGCTTTAAATAATTTATGCATTCATTTAATTAATTGAATGAGGTAGCAACAGTTGATTGGCTCATTGGTTTTATAAATGCAGACTTTGTAAAGATGGCAGTTGAAAGTCTGAAGAGGCGTTGACTACAACGTGAAAGCGCTTACTGGCCGTTTATACTTTCTACTTTTGGAATAAAGCTGTTTTTAAGAAAGAAGTCGGCTCCAATTGTCATGTTGTGCCCTTGAGGTTCTGGATACATGTAACATATCCTTGACATTTGAATGGAATCAAGCCCAACACTGCCTCATGCCATATCAACATAACTGAAATGTAACAAAATAAAAGCTTGCAAATGTCAAGATAATATAATTACTGTGCCCTGCACAGTTTAATAATGTTGTCTGCCACAGTAAACTACCTCAGCTGAGTGCCTGACATCATGTCATTATTTTAACTCTTTTTTCCCCTGCATGTGTTTACTGAGAAGTTAAGTATGTGTGTGAATGTAAATTGCAGTCTCTGCATATAATAAGACATGTGAGCAGCCACCAAGTAACATTGTTAAAATGAATATAAAGTGACATGACAATATTGTGGAAACTAGGCAAGCCATATGACAAACATCTGAGCCAGGTAGCATGGTAATTGGCTGACTCCACATCAGACCTCTCAACCATACCAAATTCCTTGGTATTTACTGGTTTTCGGGGCAAAATATTGGGGTGCCATGAATTGCCGAGTGAGACCTTTAATTTCAAATTTCCCAGTCTTTTCTTTCTTTCTTTTTTTTTTTTTACCACTTCAAATTTTTAGCTGATGTCACCATGCATCACCAGCCTATAGGGGCGTGCATGATGACATCAGCTACTGCCTGTTGAACTCAGAGGGAGTATAGTAGCAATGGCAGACAGCATAATTTATATTTTGCAGAGCCCTCCAGGTAAGAGGAAGAAACAGTTGTGATTATTTGTTGTGCATTATCTGCTGTGGTCTATTGTGGTTAATAATGCTACATCTCTAATCACAGCATATACCTGGTGGTTAGGGTCACTCAGGCTCAAACCATGCACCTTAAGTACAAGAAGCAGGAGCCTGAGTCCTTTACCCATACCACCACTTCTGATTGAAGGAGTTATAGCTCTCAACTGTACAATTTTTCACAGAATGTTTGACTTATACTTTTGGATTACTCTTCTTAAAATTTGGATGGCTCAGTGGTAGTGTTGTCACTTCACAGCAATAGGTTTTCTGGTTCAATTCTTGGCTAAAGTGCTTTCTGTGTGGAGTCTTCATGTCCTCCATGAGTTTGTATGGGTTTCCACTGGGTGCTCCAGTTTCCTCCCATGATACAAAAATGTATGTCTGGAGTGTTTCTCACCAGGCCTTCTGCTGAAAATTGGCTTTGTTCCAAGTCAGACTTTCCCAGTAAATAAAATTAAATTTTTAGTTTTCTAGCAAATCAGTGAGAAGTGAATTCACTAAATAATGATAACCATTTAAGTTTCAGTCTTCCCGTCATTCAGGAAACACATTGTAGCACAACATTTTATTCTAGCAGCTTTCTAAGATTATACAAGCAATGTTTAAAATATGTCCAGGGTTTTGGGCTTTTGTCCCTCCCCCCAATACATTTTGGCTCTTTCCTGATTTCTTGTGCTGCACAGTTCTTCAGGGAAGGAGACGTTTGGTGCTGCTTATACAAAGTCTGCTTGCATTGTTAGTAGCACAACATGTAGTATACTTGCTTTTGCTGCAGAATGCTGTGGGTTCTACTCCACAGTATGTACATGGATTGCTGATACTATACTGTGTTGCACTTTTAAAGGGGTGGATGCTACAGTCCTGAGAATGTCTTCCTTTGGCAGAGATACCTTGTAACTATGAACCTATTATCAGTTTACCATCCATTCCCTATTGAAATATTACTAGCTTACTGTTTTAATGTAACATACGGAATTTTTTCTTCAAGGGCAACAGGCAATTTACTTGTAGATGAAATGAAATATAAAGTTGTTTGCTAGCCGCAACCTCTTCATTAGTTACAGATCTCTTTAACGTGGAATTATTTAGATGACTTTTACTTCTGCAGAGATTGTGCGTATTTACTGATACTGGTGGATTGTAGACGCTTGAGTAGACTTTTATGATGGAAATGTATAAACTGGGCAGTTTTCTCATTATTGGTTCATGCATTTTGTTTCATTGCTTACTGGAAAAATGTTCAAAACAATAAATTTAAAACACTCTCTAACAGATGTGCTGTATTATACAAGGAATATAATTTAATACACATGTATGTTTCATGTGCAAGGGGCCTATGATTTGAAAACAGCCCAAAGGTAATCTTTATCCACCACTGGCCAGATGCATTTTCTTCAGATGTGGGTTTCAATGCTGTTTCAAAGAATGTGGGTTTCAAGGGCAGATACGTTTTAATGCTAAATTTATTTTCATTGTGAGTCTGAATTGCTTTATTTAGCAGATGCCTATTAGTGTTTGAGCTATAAAATGTAAAGAAAATCCAAATAATCATTGTAGAAGTAAAGCAGTATGCACTTTACAGTGTTTATGGTAAATGGGGTGAAATAGCCAAGTAATGAGACACTGGAATGGCTGCAGGGGGACTCTGGGCTGGGGCCACATTTTGGTTGTCTGTTCTTCAGTTTGCATTTGAAGGTTGGTATCCCACAATTCCAGTGGAGTGGGTGGGGTTATGTAATTACGTATGTAAATTTTATGTTAATCAGCATACAGATTTGTACCTATTTTTATGGGCCTTTGTCCAGATTGTTGATGTTTCCAGGTTGAGAGGTATACCCCACATCAATATAAGAAACACAACAGAAGTGATAGTAATAATGCTCAATTTTAAACACAGTCACAGCCTTTGACACATGAGAATCTAGTATATGCTGTACAAACAGTATCATATGTCTACAACTGTATGCATAACCAACCTGTAATAATTAGCTATTGTTATCCTGCAAAATATAAACATCCTGATGATGCTTGTGGATTATGAAATGTTGCAAAGAAATGCCTGTCTGCACAAGTATCTACAAACACAGGATAAACGTATGTTGAAACAAAAAAACACAGTATTGTAAGAAGATACAATACCAATGTTGACCTGAAGGGCACACTACACACTGTGCAAATGACAGTGTGAACATTGATGCAGTAAGCACCCATTCAGTCTGCGAATAAGCAGGCTATGCACAACAGATCAGTCACTGGGAAATACATCCACACATACATGTATGGCAATGCATGCATTATAAGCAGCAGTCGAAGCACTGCAGACAGATCCCTCTGATATGCATTTCAACAGTAAATCTAGCCATCTGACTCCCTCAAAAGCTAAGATATGTTTTTTGAAATGAGTGTAAGGATGAATGATAAAACAATGTTTGATAGCACCTTTGAAAATAATACCATATTGCACAAAATGGACACTAAGGAGGGAGAAAAGTACCTGTACCGATTGGCTAGACAGAGGGACCGAGCTAGAAAAGATGTGTAGCAGGTAAAGGTGATAAAGGATAATGAGGGAAACATACTTACAAGCGAGTAGAGTATGTGGAGCAGATGGAAAGAGTACTTTGAGGGGTTGATGAATGAAGAGAATGAGAGGGAGAGAAGGTTGGATGATGTGGGGATAGTGAATCATGAAGTGCAATGGATTAGCAAAGAGGAAGTAAGGATAGCTATGAAGAAGATGAAGAATGGAAAGGCTGTTGGTCCAGATGACATACCTGTGGAAACATGGAGGTGTTTAGGTGAAATGGCAGTGGAGTTTTTAACCAGATTGTTTAATGGAATTTTGGAAAGTGAGAGTATGCCTGAGGAATGGGGAAAAAGTGTTTTGGACAGATTTTTAAGAATAAGAGTGATGTGCAGAGCTGTAGTAACTACAGAGTGATTAAACTGATCAGTCACAGCATGAAGTTATGGGAAAGAGTAGTGGAAGCTAGGTTAAGAAGGGACGTGATGATTAATGATCAGCAGTATGGTTTCATGTCAGGAAAGAGCACTACAGATGCAATGTTTGCTCTGAGAGTGTTGATGGAGAAGTACAGGGAAGGTCAGAAGGAGTTACATTGTGTCTTTGTAGATTTAGAGAAAGCATATGACAGGGAGCCTAGAGAGGAGTTGTGGTGTTGTATGAGGAAGTCAGGAGTGTCAGAGAAGTATGTAAGAGTGGTACAGGATATGTACGACGGTAGTGTGACAGTGGTGAGGTCTGCAGTGGGAGTGATGGATGCATTTAAGGTGGACATGGGATTACATCAAGGATCAGCTCTGAGCCCTTTCTTATTTGCAATGGTGATGGACAGGTTGACAGACGAGATCAGACAGGAGTCCCCGTGGACTATGATGTTTGCAGATGACATTGTGATCTGTATTGAGAGTAGGGAACAGGTAGAGGAGACCCTGGAGAGATGGAGATATGCTCTAGAGAGAAGAGGAATGAAGGTCAGCAGGACTATGACAGAATATATGTGTGTGAATGAGAGGGAGGATAGAGGAATGGTGAGGATGCAAGGAGTAGAGGTGGCGAAGGTGGATGAGTTTAAATACTTGGGATCAATAGTTCAGAGTAATGGTGAGTGTGGAAGTGAGGTAAAGAAGAGAGTACAGGCAGGATGGAGTGGGTGGAGAAGAGTGTCAGGAGTGCTTGACAGATGAGTATAAGTAAGAGTGAAAGGGAAGGTCTACAAGAGGGTAGTGAGACCAGCTATGTTATATGGGTTGGAGACAGTGGCAATGACAAAAAAGCCGGAGTTAGAGCTGGATGTGGCAGAGTTAAAGATGTTAAGATTTGCACTCGGTGTGACGAGGGTGGACAGGATTAGGAATAAGTAGTATATTAGAGGGTCAGCCCAGGTTGGAAGGTTTGGAGACAAAGCCAGAGAGGCAAGATTACATTGGTTTGGACATGTACTGAGAAGGGATGCTGAGTATATTGCAAAAAGGATGCTAAGGATGAAGCTACTAGGTAACCAGAAAAGAGGAAGGCCTAAGGTAAGGTTTATGGATGTGGTGAGAGAGGACATGCAGGTGGTTGGTGTGACAGAACAAGATGCAGAGGACAGGAAGAAATGGAAACAGATGATCCGCTGTGGCGACCCCTAATGGGGACAGCCGAAAGATGATGATGATGACCATATTGCACAAAAGTGATTGTCAGATATATATCAGTCTTTTGCAAACTTTACACATAACCCTGCACTTAAAGAGATGCTATTAACAGAACATTACAGATTATGACGATATTCATAGGACTTTGACAAATAACCAATTTATTTATAACCATATATAAAATAAATAAGTCAAGTATAACCCCCGAGCGTAGGACTTTGCACCAGCAAAAACAGTAAAAAGTAATCCAAACAGCAGCGGGTGCTGGTGTCAAGCGGCCACAAACCAACACTGAAACAGTATACACCAACAAGATATTGTAGTGAAAGGAAGCCTTCCACTAAAACACTTCTCAACTGACCAAACTTCCAAACTTCCAAGTAGAAAACACCACGCTAACTCTAGCAATGTGGTGCAGTAAATCCTTTAATCACAGTGAGCGCTTTCGCCATGCGGCTTCTTCAGACTGTTATACAATAATGAAAAATCAAACAGTTACATTTATAACATATACCCTCACCCCATTGGTTAAAAACGTCATTACTCATATTCAAAATACAGAGCATTTGATTTCGTCCAAAACACATTCATACAATGCAAGCCGCTTCGTTATCTACAAAACGGTAGTCACCAATACCAACTGAACATCACTTCATATAAGCAGAAAAAGGCGAAATAAATGCAATACATCCTGAGTAAAAACCTTCTTATAGTGTTCTGCATGATTCTTTTCAAGTTAGAGCAACAGATAAACATAGTGATAGAAATACTCAATGTAGCTTCATAAAAAGTGTATTAAATATCTTCATATTGACCTAACCTACTCTAAAAACGCTAAGCGTATGTATAAAAAGCCTATACTTACTCCTCTAAAACCATCAATCCCATAAAAATCCTTAAAATCCTTAAGACACAACAAAACGCGGTGCTGCTTCTTCTATTTACAAGCAGCTACACTATCACCACACTGAACTGCGTCGCTCCTGAGCGTGTCGTCTGCTTAACCTTAAAGGGGGCGACGCTCTGGAGTCAAGCATATAAAAACGGGTTCTATAGTGGATGAATCCACTACAAGTGGAAAAAAATATATATACCTATATTATTATACACAACTGTCTTGAGGACACATAACCTGTCAATTATAAATAAATATTTTTAAAAATACTTCCTGCTGAGTAAACAAACCCATAATGCAGACCATCAGTCCACAAAAAACTGTAACGAGCGTATATGTAAACACAAAAATGCCATTCTTCTATAAACACCTGAAAGGGGCAAATTAAGCTTGAAGCAGGATGTGAAACGTATGAACGTTTCCATTTGAATCAAATAAAGCCTCCACGCTCTTTATACGCTAAATACTGGTGTACATTACTTTGCGGGCAACAGAATAGCTGACAACTGCTTGGCCTCGCACTCTTAAAATCTGGACCTGTAGTACACCGATGATGATAGTGTCAAAAACTGTATTACTACGTCTAGCTAAACAGTGGGTCTCTATACAGTAACCCATTATCTAAACATACCAAAAGATAAAACTCTGCAACATCGTGTTACGTGTATGTAAATGAGGGGGTCTGGCTGGCAGAATACAGTGGAGGGGAGTGGAAAAAAGAGATTGGGGTAAGACGAAGACAGGAAGACTGCATGCAGAAACAGAAAAGTGAATGTAAAGAAAAAAGGGGGGGGAAATAGAACAGAAACATGAAAAACATGGAATGTGGTGCATGAAGAAAGGAGAAATAAGGGGAGAAGGAATACAGAGGGGAACACAAAGGGCATAGAAAAAACATGTAAAATATATTGCTTGAAATGTGATGATGGTAAATAATGAATGAAAATAAATATAAATGGTACTGGATGAAAAAGTGAAAAATGAAAATTGCAAAATGAAACAATGTGTACAAAGCTGAGATAAAAAATGAAGGACAGGTTGAACACTTCCTGTGCTCTGTAGTTCCTGCTGTACAGGATTAATGATCTCTATTTCAAAAGAACAATTAATGGTGAGTGCATATTACAAGAAAACAAAGTAGAAAACAGGTGTAAATACATTACTATGGTGTTCTATATAGCCTACTGTTTGGGTACAAATAACCTCCTTTTCCGAAGAAAGGGTCTAACCTGTACTTTGTCATTAAGGCCTGGGTACAACTCAGCCCTCAATCTAATGATCCATTTTGTCTCATTTTCCAGGGTGAAATTAACAATGTCACCTCCTCTCTTATTCGGTGTGATCTTCTGGATGACAAAGAATGTGAATGTGTGGCTGGGCCCTCTCTCTTTATGATGTTTAGCTAGGGCATTAACCACAGATGCTGTCCTAATGTGATAAGAGTGCTCCCTAATGCGTTCTCTTAATGACCTGTTGGTTTTACCAACATAGAACGCTTGGCATGCTTCACAGGTCGCCATGTAGATAATATTGGAGCTCCCACAGGAGGTTCTAGTAGAAAAATTATAACTCCGTTGGGTGGTGGGATGGATAAAACTCATTGTTTCATTGATAAACATGCACTGATTGCATCTACCACATGGTATAGTGTTCGTAAGCTGTGTATTGGAAGTCTCTGTTGCTAAGTTGTTCCTAGGTTTACACAAAATTCTCTTTAAATTGGGTTGATTCTTATAAGTAATGCTTGGGCATGGCCCCACTATCTCCTTTATGTCATGGTCTAACATCAATAAATCCCAATGTCTCTCCAAGATATGTTTCAAACCCACTGAATCTTTGGTATAGAACATGGATACCCTGCTCTTAATGGGGTCCGAGCGGTTGTCCAATACTAAAGTGGGTAAAGGCTCAGAGTAGTATGGTTTCGCCCTGGTATCCCTAAGGCTTTCAACATCGACAGCAGTACATTCAAAGGTATCTTCATCATAACCCCTTTTTAAAAATCTAGCCTTCAGACCTTTAAGTTCGTCTGCATAGCCTTCATTGGTAGGATTCAACCTAGATGCCCTCATTATCTGGCCCTTCATTACATTGTCGAACACATACTTGGGGTGCATACTATCCCTGTGTAGGATGGTGTTCCTGAAACATAACTTCCTATGCACATTTGTATTAAGCAGCCCATTGCTGAGCCTGTCGATGCTCACATCCAAATATGATATATGTTCCGCTGAGTAGTTTAAAGTAAACCTAAGAAACTCAGTTGAACTATTCATGCATTCGACAAAAATTAACAAAGACTCTCTGTCTCCCTTCCAAATAAAGAAAAGGTCATCGACGAACCTACGGTAGAAACCAACATGTTCCTGAAACTGTATTGTATTAAATAGGAACGACTCTTCCCATTGTGCCATAACAAGGTTGGCGTAGCTATTGGCACAAGACGTGCCCATAGCCACGCCATCCCTCTGTAAGAAGATGTCATCTCCAAACATAAAAATGTTATTCAACAAAACTGTTTCTAGAAGTAGAGCAATAAAATCTATTTTCACATTTGTAAGATCAGAATGATTTTTAAGGTATTCTTGTACATGTTGTATACCTAAATCATTGGGGATCATAGTAAAAAGGCTCACAACGTCTAGTGTTACTAAGATATAGTTTGCATCGTCCTCTAGTTTTCTCATATAGTCATATAAATCCAACAGGAACTGCTTGCTGTCTCTTAGTATAAACTTATTCTTATTCACTAGTGGCCTTAGATGATATTCAATAAAGATAGAGAAGGGTTCAGTCACCCAACCTTGTCCAGCTACAATTGGCCTCATGGGTGGATCCCTAACCGACTTATGGACTTTGGGGAGTCCTTGTATAATAGGGATCAAGGGATTGTTCACTTTAAAATACTCATACAGTTCCTTCATAATACTACCAGAGGCTAACAGCTCATCAAGCATATAATAAACCTGTAAGGTTTTCTCTTTAACCACATCCATCCCTATCTTCAAATATGAGGAGGTCTCTCCCAGAAGCATACCCATCCTTCTATTGTAGTCCAATGAATCCATAAGGACAATAGGTCCTCCTTTGTCAGCCGGTCTTATAACAAGAGTAGTATCATATTTCAGGTCCTTAAGTGCTACTCTATGATTAAAACTTAAATTCTGTTTATGTTTGACATTTCTTGTATTCTCAAAATGCCTGTAGATGTCATCCTCAGTAATCTTAGAATAGACATCCAACAGCGGATGTAACTGGGGGATGTATACACTATTGCTTCTAAACCTGCTAGTATCCTGTCGCTCAGGTGTATTGCCAAATTCAAGTTTCAACTGGATGTTTCTTACAAACATTTTAACATCAATGATGGAGTCAGCAATATTACCCCTGCTAGTGGGTATGAAGCTAAGACCCTTATTCAGAACCTCTTCCTCATACTTACTCAGAACTTTCTTTGAGAGATTCACAATCAGCGAATCGTTTTCTCCCACATTCTTTTCAGGGTAGGCCCTTGTTGTTCCCCTCCTGAACCTTTCCTCTTTTGTCTGCCCCTGCTCATCGATCTTGTTCTCCCTTGGTGTTGCTTCTGTGCTATGGGGAAAGGGGTATTGTTATTACTCTGTGGGACCTTTCTTCTGACCACTGCTTCATCTGGTTTCCTCAAGCTACTAATGGTGTTAGGGTCAGGTGGTGGTGGGATGACATGCGTGTCTACTCCTTCCAACACAGTCTCCTTTTCCCCTCTAGTTGTGGGATTATCTGAACTCTCCCCATGTTCGTCTTCCTGAAAAACAATTTCAGTATATGAGACATTCCTCCTCGTACTAATATCAGAACTGGTTGTACCATTAACTGGTCTATGACTTGCCGGTTTATCCACACCATTCTCAACACTAGGAACGTTCCCTTTTATTGTTTGTACACTCGGATTATGCTGAAACCCTTTCCCTGGTGTGGATCTATTACCAACATTGTTATTACTGAAAGTTGGTCTATCTCTAGGCCAGGTAAATACATTTGAATTTCTAAAATCCCTTAGATCCCTCATAATTTTATTCTTCTTTTGTTCAATCAATCTTCTTTCAAAAACCATAACATTGTCTATGACCCTTTCAATCTTGGTACCAACATTTACATTCACATATCTCTTAGTAATATTATCATACAATTCATTCACTTTCAATCTTAAACTTTCCTCTTCAGGTAAATGGAACCTGATTAACAGTTTCATATAATTATTACTAAGCTCAATGTTGAGCTGCTGCCATTCATACAAAAGGTCCGGTAAAGAGTCCCCTGAGGTGGGCATTTTTAAAATACGTAGCCCACGTGGAATAATGTGTTTGTCCAAACATGCTTCAAAATATTGCCGTTGGACTTGCAGCTTTTTTAACTTAATTGTCTCAGTTTCCAATACTTGCAAGTCATTAGATAAATTCAGATAACTCTCATTATTATTCATAGCATTCATTGAGCCAAAATCCGGCTCATAAGATAGTAGCGGGTTCTCCCCGCCAGTCACACAAGCATGAAACCGTCCCAGCCTATCACTAGGTTGGACAGTTTGTGGTACGTACGGTAGTTCTATATTCGAAGTAGCATTATCGGCCATATCCTCAGTTCAGGGGTAAGGAAAATCAAGGTAAAAAATAAGTCAAGTATAACCCCCGAGCGTAGGACTTTGCACCAGCAAAAACAGTAAAAAGTAATCCAAACAGCAGCGGGTGCTGGTGTCAAGCGGCCACAAACCAACACTGAAACAGTATACACCAACAAGATATTGTAGTGAAAGGAAGCCTTCCACTAAATCACTTCTCAACTGACCAAACTTCCAAACTTCCAAGTAGAAAACACCACGCTAACTCTAGCAATGTGGTGCAGTAAATCCTTTAATCACAGTGAGCGCTTTCGCCATGCGGCTTCTTCAGACTGTTATACAATAATGAAAAATCAAACAGTTACATTTATAACATATACCCTCACCCCATTGGTTAAAAACGTCATTACTCATATTCAAAATACAGAGCATTTGATCTCGTCCAAAACATACAATACAAGCCGCTTCGTTGTCTACAAAATGGTAGTCACCAAAATCAGCTGAACATCACTTCATACAAGCAGAAACAGTACAAAAGGCGAAGTAAATGCAATACATCCTGAGTAAAAACTTCTTATAGTGTTCTGCATAATCCTTTTCAAGTTAGAACAACAGATAAACATATTGCTAGAAATACTCAATGTAGCTTCATAAAAAGTGTATTAAATATCTTCATATTGACCTAACCTACTCTAAAAACGCTAAGCGTATGTATAAAAAGCCTATACTTACTCCTCTAAAACCATCAATCCCATAAAAATCCTTAAAATCCTTAAGACACAACAAAACGCGGTGCTGCTTCTTCTATTTACAAGCAGCTACACTATCACCACACTGAACTGCGTCGCTCCTGAGCGTGTCGTCTGCTTAACCTTAAAGGGGGCGACGCTCTGGAGTCAAGCATATAAAAACGGGTTCTATAGTGGATGAATCCACTACAAGTGGAAAAAAATATATATACCTATATTATTATACACAACTGTCTTGAGGACGCATAACCTGTCAATTATAAATAAATATTTTTAAAAATACTTCCTGCTGAGTAAACAAACCCATAATGCAGACCATCAGTCCACAAAAAATGTAACGAGCGTATATGTAAACACAAAAATGCAATTCTTCTATAAACACCTGAAAGGGGCAAATTAAGCTTGAAGCAGGATGTGAAACGTATGAACGTTTCCATTTGAATCAAATAAAGCCTCCACGCTCTTTATACGCTAAACACTGGTGTACATTACTTTGCGGGCAACAGAATAGCTGACAACTGCTTGGCCTCGCACTCTTAAAATCTGGACCTGTAGTACACCGATGATGATAGTGTCAAAAACTGTATTACTACGTCTAGCTAAACAGTGGGTCTCTATACAGTAACCCATTATCTAAACATACCAAAAGATAAAACTCTGCAAAATCTTAAGGATTTTAAGGATTTTTATGGGATTGATGGTTTTAGAGGAGTAAGTATAGGCTTTTTATACATACGCTTAGCGTTTTTAGAGTAGGTTAGGTCAATATGAAGATATTTAATACACTTTTTATGAAGCTACATTGAGTATTTCTAGCAATATGTTTATCTGTTGTTCTAACTTGAAAAGGATTATGCAGAACACTATAAGAAGTTTTTACTCAGGATGTATTGCATTTACTTCGCCTTTTGTACTGTTTCTGCTTGTATGAAGTGATGTTCAGCTGATTTTGGTGACTACCATTTTGTAGACAACGAAGCGGCTTGTATTGTATGTTTTGGACGAGATCAAATGCTCTGTATTTTGAATATGAGTAATGACGTTTTTAACCAATGGGGTGAGGGTATATGTTATAAATGTAACTGTTTGATTTTTCATTATTGTATAACAGTCTGAAGAAGCCGCATGGCGAAAGCGCTCACTGTGATTAAAGGATTTACTGCACCACATTGCTAGAGTTAGCGTGGTGTTTTCTACTTGGAAGTTTGGAAGTTTGGTCAGTTGAGAAGTGTTTTAGTGGAAGGCTTCCTTTCACTACAATATCTTGTTGGTGTATACTGTTTCAGTGTTGGTTTGTGGCCGCTTGACACCAGCACCCGCTGCTGTTTGGATATATAAAATAAATGTTAATATTGATAAGCAGGTATGTATGAAATAAACAAAGCTAACAATATAATAATATGTTTCCCCTATGTGGAGCAAAACCAAGAGCGTGACAAAATATAAGCCTACTGGCTGGTTTATTTTCAGGCAAAACTAACAGCAGCACGTTTCTTCTTAACAGACAGGTACTGCATGTGTTTATCCATATTCTTGCGGATAATGGTTATTGGCCATTATAATCTAAACAAATAACAGCAATCAACACATAACTGAAAACCTAAGTGTAATCTGTCTGACAGGCATTTCTCTTGGGTTAAACAAATGGGACTGTAATAAGAATGTTTATTAAGGGGAATGAAGTAAATAAGTTACTATTCAGATATATACAGCTAGAGTAGGCGACATTTCTGTAGAATAATGAATAACTACGAAATGAGTATTCATCAGCTGCCTAGTGCTATAGGCATCAGTGATACATGACTATAGTGGATGTGTGAAATGATGTTACTTGTTGGAAAACAGATGCACATTTACAATGTTTAATATTGTGTATATTATGCAGAATAGTAAGTAAATTAACAACATGGGAATAGAACCCAGTCTTATATGGAGAGCAGTCACCAGGTCTTTTTATTTATTCAGATGAGCTAATTGTCAGAACAGCTACTTAATGGCTATAAAAGCCATGTATCCGATATATTTTGGGACACAGCTATATCTCCAAATTCTGTAGGAATTCTAAGGTATATATAAGATTGTGACACTGTAGGTATCCACTGGCTGTCTCAGTATCTCAGTGAACCTTAAATGAAGCTCTTCTGTGTCATTCTGATGCTGCTCATTATAGAGTTGGCAAGCCTGCACTCCAGTCCGGTAGAACCCCGTATGTCATCAGTGCTCCCTTGCAATCCGGTTCCAAATGTTATCATTGCAAAGTTCCTTAGCCTGGCTCTCATCTGATGTGCCACCCCAGCATAGATGGTCAGCATCTGCATAGTCTCCTGATTATTCCAAGCCTCCTGGAAGTAACCATCTTAATACTGTCTATACTCCAACGGAAAATGTAGTAAAATTGGAAAAATGCTTATTGAGGCCCCACTCAGTTCCCAGGTAGTAATGGTCTGATCTGTTAATGTATCAAAATTGATAATTAAAAGTGGCAGTTATGCCATTTATTAAATCATTGGAAGGCAATGGGCATGTGCTACACATGGTATCAATTATCAATATCTATTGGATACTTGTGTGGAGCACCTTCCCGTTACTACAAGCTATTGGTTAATGTACCGCGTTTCAAGAACCTACATGGACATGTGCAAATGGGATTCCAAAACTTGCAGTTTTAATGAACCTCATTAACTATGTACAGTGCAAATGGTACTTAACAGATAGATGCACATTATGTGGTCTTACTTTCAGTTATATCTGAGTCGTAGATATCTGATAAGGTAAATTGGCACCTGCTAGCATTTCTGTTTTGGTGGAAATTTCCTCTGTTAACATTACTCATTCTCAAATGTAATTACAGAAATAGTTGGTTCCCAAATATATCAGATACATTAATTTTATAACCATTAAGCAGCTGTTCTAACAATTAGCTCATCTGGATAATTAAGGAGATTTGGTGACTGACCTCCATATAGATATATTTTTACAAAAAATGTGTGCATTAAATCAAATGTTGTAGTTTACTGGAGTGTTGTTTGATCTGCCTGTATGCATATTGGCATTGCCTTCTGCATTAAGGACATCCATTAATTTTCATAAGCAGTTGTGTATACAGATTTACATAAAAAAAGTGAACAGTACATAAAGGTGGATTTACGGTTTATCTATATGTCTTCCAGGTGACTTCATACACTCTGTGGTATATGTATGGAAACCTATGGATTACAACAGTATCTGTATGTATTATATCCTTTTGCAGGGAATCGCCAGCCCCTGTGGGTGTAGGCAGACATAGGAGTGCATAATATGCCCTGGCCAAGAGGTAATGGACAGCACACATGCTGACAACCTAAGAGGTGCAACTTTCACCCTATGCACATACATTATGCCAGACAACAGTCACAGTCTTTACTTACCTATCTAATGGATGTATACAGTTAGCATCACACACACTTAGTCCTGAATTAAAACAGTTGTATCTGCAAGACTATCAAGGTAAGTGCTGAATGTGAAATAGGAAAGTAAATGGGTAATAACACAAATGAATGGTAAATATTTGCTTATTGTTGCTTGCTAATGTACCTAGGTAGAAGGTGTGTGAGTTTTACAGCAATGACATCAATATGTGACAGAAGTGACTTATGTCAGTAGAGGCCCACTCTTTATCAATTAATAGACCTCATGTATCAGAGATACACACAGTACAAAAACCTGTGAGAAAGCAGTACAATTTTCAAAAGAGTGTCACAAACACATATGCATTAAACACCTATCCAGCTATGTACCCAATGCATCACAAGAAAGACTTATGTGTACCTGAATCCAAAAGATAGAAACAAGGCTATGGCACAGTTGTTAGCATCATTTGCACAAGGTGTTTTGTGTATGTGTGTGTGTGTGTGTGTGTGTGTGTGTGTGTGTGTGTGTGTGTGTGTGTGTGTGTGTGTGTGTGTGTGTGTGTGTGTGTGTGTGTGTGTGTGTGTGTGTGTGTGTGTGTGTGTGTGTGTGTGTGTGTGAGTGTGCACATGTGTGTGTGTGTGTGTCTGTGTGTGTTTCTGTGTGTGTGTGTGTGTGTGTGTGTGTGTGAGTGTGTGTGTGTGTGTGTGTGTGTGTGTGTGTGTGTGTGGGTGTGTGTGTGTGTGTCCATATGGGCAGTCCAGGTGAAATGTGTGTGTTTGAGTGTCTGCAAGAAAACAGCCAAGCTCTCTGCTAGCTGCACATCCTGGCATGTTGGACAGGTGTGAGATGTGCATGTTAGAGGATGTTAGAGATAATAGGTCATTGTTGCCCCAACAGTGAGAACTAGCTCTGCCAGGAGTTGCACTGGCATATCCATGGCCATAGTCGGACATGCTGCTGCTATCCAAACATGACTGATGTCCACTGGATGAGTTTTCCTCATGACTAAACCCAGGATAATGACCCCATGGCCTACCACATCTGGGTGTGGACACTTCAACCGCTGATGTAGCAGTGGAAGTAGTGGTGCTATGGAAGCATGATCAGGCACTGCCACAATGGCAAAAAGCAGACTATGCTGCTGAACTATGTCCATGTGGATGCTGTTCCCCTCCCAGCAGATGTTCTATCAAACACACTGCCTGTTCCATCATGTAATTCATTCAACCCACTGAATCAGCCACACAGCAGAAGTAGCCACACATGTCAGCCTGTGCCACATCTACAACCCTAAGCATGTCCTTGGAGGCCCTAGTGGAAAATGTTTGTGCCTCCATGATGGCCATAAACATTTCTTGAGTGGCACATAATGACACATTAGAATCGGGTGGAGGGTGGCTCACCTTTGATAATAAGCAACAAACACAGGGATTAAGTTACTACTACTCTAAATACTGAAACAGTTTATATGATAACAAAGTAACACTGGTCCCACTATCGCAGATGGTACAGCAATACAGACACTTATTGCACCCACCTCACACATACAGATAAATGCATATATCTGATGAATGGTCATCAATAAGCAAAAAACAATAAACAAACAAAAAAAATAAATTATGTACCATGTGCAGATGAGTTCACACTTTGTAGAGAAGGATGGTTGTGGAAGAAATAAAGCAAGAGAAGGACAGCAATTAAACATCACAATGGGAATAACAAAAGGGAACAGTGAATATGCAATTGCCTATATGTGCTATAAGAATAGTTGTAAGGGAAACTTGGCTGACACATCCACCCAGATCTCATGAGTAATGAACAACTGTGTTGTATAAGTCTATTAACCTATCAATAGATACAGGAAAAAAATTGTCCAGGAAATATTACTCAAATTATATATTTTACTGTACAAACACATCTATAACTGGCCATATGTAAGCTGACTTGGAAGCTGCTCCTGGGACACAGTTGTCCCCCAGACACATCAGCACTGGCATCAAACAAATGTTGGAGTACAGTTTCCACTGAGCTCTCTGGATGTCTGACAATGGACAGCAACTCTTCATCTGGTGTCAGTGGGGGCTCAGTAGCAACCCCCCATAGCCAGCTGTTCACAGGTAAGCTGCTCTCCTCCAGGCTTATAAAATCATATCAGTGGCCCGATGACGCACCCAATCATAATTCCTGGTGCAACCCCCTACTGCATTGACATTGTTCACTAACTGGTTCCAAATCTGAATTCTGGCAGCCATATCCACACATTCTCTCTCAAACAGAAAGGTACCATAGCATTTGAATTCTTGGATTATCACTTCTCTTTCAAAGTCACTAAAAGAAGGGTTTACATGGATTTGCAAGCTTGGGTGCCATAATCCTATATGACATAAAACAGAAGGATACAACACATAAATATCACCTAACTAAAGTCTTGCTTATGTACACATTTGTCAACATTAAGCAGTGGAAACACTTTTCAGTTATTGAAACTGAGGGTTATGTGGTTGCTCCACCTCATTTTCACACACAAACCAATGTTTGCTCAAACCAAGGAATAGTAGTTTAGTAACATGTTATGTTTCCCACTGAAATATCAGAATGCCTACATATTTCCAAGGGAAAAACACTTGAAACACACTTTTGTTCTGGCAACATGCAAATGATAGGTGGCTCCCCCACCCCCAAAACAAGAAACAAATGAAAGCTTGTACAAACCAAGGAATACCACAGAATTAAATTGGTATATCTGCTTTCCACAAACTTATCAGAATGTGTACACATTTTCAACAGAAAAGTCAGTTTATGATTGCCAGTCACCTCTCCCACTGTCCCTACCACTCCCCTGGAGGTGGCCCTGGGTCTCAGGAGCATAACATCATCTGTGTCAGTCACACTTGCATCTCATTTCTCTGCACTAACATAGAAGATTGTAAAATAGAAGTTTAACAATAACACTTGCAATGAAAGTTACTAACATGTTTATCTGAGAAATGTAAATGCCTGCCATAAATTGCATATGCAATCAGTGAACTATAAGAAGTGCATATAGATAAATGTTCAATTTTCTCCTGGATATATAAATTACTTTGTAACATGTTACAAAATCTAGAATGTACCTGAATAATACAAGCATACCTTAACAAAATTAGAAGCTTTCTATGCAGATAAATCACCTTCAAAGGAATAGCAATCTTCCATTTTGTTCAAATAAACAAGTCTTCTCACCTTCAAGATTCCTACTACATGGTTACCTTTTTATAGTGTAGATTCTGGCCTCTGAGCACTGGGAATATGCAAATGAGGTAGGAACTCATTAAAATTGCTGAACGCCAAACTTTTGACTTCTTGTAGCAGATACAAACATAGTGTAGGCTCCACAACACTATTAGCTGCTAATGACTTGCAACTGTGATTAGAGTGAGAGTGAAGTGCAGAAGTAACTTTAGCAAGCTTTTAAATGGTACAAAACAGCACAAATTTCTCATTTATGTTCAAGAGTAGACAAACTCTCCTGCCTGTGTTGATAAATGTTTTCATTGTCGTGTACTTTTTATCATACAGTTGAAGGAGAAGGATACAAGCTGCATTATAGAATGCCTGTCTGAGATTACAGCAGAGCTAAACGAGGAATAACCATAATACAAACAGATGACAGAGCTGCATTTGTGCAAAGATATTCATAAATGGTTGATGATTACTCATTCCACTAAATATGTAAGCCACACCTGTACAACCAAGTGAAAATGTGCAAGTGTATATCTTATTAAAACTGTAGAGGAAATGGGAATTGCTTGTATGCACATGATTTGTTTTCCTGCTGCAAAGCTGTGTCTATGGCAAGGAGAGATAGCATATTCCCACTGTATTTTGTAGTTTCATTAGTATGATAGTTCAAATCCAAACCTGTGTAAAATTCTTTAACATGTGTTACATTTTTTTATAAATATTAATATTTGTGTGACACACATCTTAATGCACACATGGTGAAGTCTGTAAGTAATTCAAGTTTAATATCAGTTGCCTTAAGAAGTCCAATCCTGTTTAGTGCCATTGAGTGTCAGCCAGCGGGTTGGATGATATGGACAGAATAAATTACACCTGTGAATCAGCTGTTTTTGTAACACATGGTGTAAAGACATTAAGACACACAGGACATAAGATAGTTAGTCTGTGATTCAAGTCCTGCATTATTTTTAAGCATAAATGATATTAAGCATTTTTTACAAAGAAAATGCATTTTCACTTTTGCCTGTCTCATTTGAGCATTGCTCACCTGTGCGCAAACATGGCTTACTGCTGCATACAAAAAAGATACATTGTTACTTGCATAAAAGATACAGTGTTACTTGTTTCACCTTTCTGTGTGCAAACATGTTAAGCAGCACTGGGCGGTGGTCAGCACTCATACACAACACCCGCAGATCAGAAAGAAACATTATAACGTGCTAAAATAAAACATTGTTACTTGTTTTGTCTTCATACATGCAAACACACTAATCAGCATAGCATGGCTGAAAACACTCTGGATAGTAATGAGTGTAGAAATAGATTACTGCTCAGTTTTCATAGTGACACCAAGTGGATGTTCATGGTCACAACACAGGTAAATCAGGGTGCTAATCCAGCAAACTCCAATTTTTATTAATGATGTTCCATTGTAATTTATATAAAAAATAACACTATAAAGACAATTATACATAGGAATAACTATGCATAGCAGTTGATATCATATGAATTATTTATGCAACTGTGGATATCCTGCCGATTATGTTTCTATAATTAATTTTTTCTCTGCCCCCTGGGATGGACTTCATACTTTACTGATAGTTATCCACACAGCCCACATAACACAAGTATAACTTTAAATCAGAATGTATTGTGTGGTCTGACCCAGAACTCTAACTTGAAATTAATGCAAGCATATGCATTCCTAGTATATTGTCACACATTACTCCTGTATCATATATGAGAATGCATAAACCAGGACCTTGTCAGGTCACACATATACATGATTAAGTGAAGTGTAGCACTACTAACTTTTTAATGTGTCTATATAATTAATGACCATATCTGGTAAACACTTCTTCTGTGGCAATGAGGAGAAAAACACCTATATGGATAATATATTCTCTATTTTGCATAGCTTTTTTCCCATAATGTTAAAGTTACTTTTGTCAGTGTGTAAGGCCCTACAAAATATGTGTCAAGTCATAAAATGTATAGCGCCCCCAAATTCATGTCTTAAAAGTCAAGCCATTTAACAGGTATAGCAGCAGACAAGCTATTAATTAATGCCAACTGCTACATTACCCTACATATTTCATAAACTGACTTCATCTCTGCTTGAAAATGTTGCTCTCGCACAAGCACATTTGGCATGGTTGTGCAGGTTTGTGCACTGGCCATAAAATGCTATATCATAAATTGGTGGGACAACAATTTAACTGTTACTGGATGACCTGTGCAGACATGGCAGGAGCTGGCGAGGATGGTGCCAGATTCAGGGCTCAAAGGTGGGGTCAGGAATATTCACTACACTACACGTAAAGCACTACAGCCATATACTGCTGCAGGGGGACTATACTGGATCTCATTATAAATCTGAGGCTTCGAACAGTCTATTCCAGACTATCTCCTGTACGACTAGCATTCCACATACTAGGGAGCAATGCAGGCATCATTACAACAACCTGAAATGGTGAAAACAGGCACAAATCAACCAGTGGGTGGATGAGTTTAGGACTGCTGACATCCCACAGTTATGTAACTATACAGATAAAGCAACATTAACTGATGTGGAAACCTGTAGATAACCAAGACTGATATGTGACTTTTTTTCTCATTCTATATTTTTCAGCTGTTCAGAAGATTTTAGTGAATAGAGAGACCCATGCTGAATGCTTAGACAGACTCAGAGAAGCAAGGGGCATATATGCAGCACAAATTAACATTATTTTATTAAAAGTATTGTGCTTCCATACATTGCTAGCAAATTAAGCATGAATATCTTAACTGTAAAACAAACATGCATGCTTTATTTGGTAGCTCAAGGTAATTGTAGGATTGAAGTGTAATAATGTATTCAGATATTGGGGGTTCAAATCCCACAAGTAGCAAATACATACTAATAAAAAAATGAATGTTAATTTTAACAAAATTGGTATAAATGCCATGTTGATAACTTAATATGTATTATCTCTGAAAATGACACACTGATTATGTATGTGTTTATTTACCTTATCTCTGCTGGCGAAAGGCGTATGCATAGCGGCATATGTAACTCCAAATATTTTTTGCTTCTCTTGCTGTTACTTTATTTTCTGTATGACTCACTATCTGTGATTGTGTTTATCTACCTTGTTTGTTCTTGCAGCAGGCTCACCTTGGTTTATAGCTGTTTTCATAAACTGTTTTGCATTGATATCATATTTTTTCTTCATCTGACAAATAGTTACTGCTAGCCAGACAGTGACTGAACTATCCACTGCTGACAATTACATTTGACAGTTTGTCGAACCCGACTAGCCTGTCAAGGTATAATTCTGCAGCACCCTATACAATACCCTATAAGACCCTATTTTTGTTCTCCTAATCTAAAGATTACTTATCGCCCACCACCTCTGGTGCCTTAGGACCACACTAAGCCAGCTGCTGTATCCTCTGTATGCACTGCTAATATAACTCCTAGGGAAAGGACTTGATTTGTCATATACTTAGCTGTGAAACACCCTCCACTGTTGCGTCTGCAGTTCATTTAGCATAACTAGCTAAATCACTTTTTGGGTACTTCCGCGTTTGCCTTTAAACACTGTGAAGGAGCTGGTATATTTGTTACCTTTATTAGCCTAAACCTGCAACCTCTAATTCTCTGTTCAAGAGTTGTAACTCTGTTGAATTGTTGACAAATAGATTTTTAATGATGCTCATTGTTCTCTAAAAGTTTATTTTAACACTTGCTCTGCTGCTAATATAAGTATGTACATGTACACTGCTGTTGGGCTTGTTTTTAAACAGAACAAGTTGCGATATTCCTGTTTTTTTGCTTACAATGTTGTATTTTTATATAGAGGACTCTGCTTCTCTCTTGCTGATCCTACTGCTTGTTTACCCCTATACCCTCTCCTAATCTGCAATCAGTACCGGCTGCCTTTCCTTCTCCACATCTGCCTTACCTAAATATTTTACCTGCCACTGCTTAACCATTAATTAACCCACAGAATAACCAGACTCCTACTTTCTAGATTTTCCCAATCTTACTCACTCTTCCCTCTACCTTCTGACCTTTCATTGTATCACCTCCACCCTCACACTTACCTGACCCCTCTATTCTTTATCTTTTTATTTCCAGGTTGATATCTCAGCCCAACCAGACTGATATCTAAGCGCTTCTGTGCCCTTTTACAGACACCTAAACATCTGCTTCCACTGGACCATTCTCAGCCCTCCCAGTAACAGTCACACCATTCAAATCTGTATGTTCACCCTAAACTACTCTGTATCTATGTATTTACATACTAGTTGCTGTACACAGCTGAGATGTGCCAACTGCACTTATTTCCTCTCACTATCTCCTGCTGCAGCTTATTCCCTCTCACCCCTACTCTGCTCTTTTAATTAAAGTAACTGTTTTACTAAAGCCACCTATATGTCTATCGGTATGCAACTTAACAGGCTCCCTAGAAGCTGTCTCTCACCCCACTCAATCATTCTAACTTGCTACACTAATATTTCTCTTACCTGGCCTTCTACAGTATCTAGTCTCTAGTGTGGTGTGCTGCATCAAGGTTCGGCCAGCTCCATTCCCCCTTGCTACACTTGGGTTCTCTCCATTCCCCTACCCTACCCCCATTCCCACCCACCCCCACATTAATTACCTTTATACCTAACCTCCTTTATTCCACCCCAAAACACTCCCAGACTGCTTTATCCTAAACCAATTAGATCACATTTTCTGCCATCCAAGCCCCTCCTACAATCCAACAAACTCCAACTTATAACTCCCACCCACTCTTACCATCCTCTTTCCTCCTCCCCATACTTACTTCAACTCATCCTCTCCCACGAATCCACACAATTTTCTCCACTCCATACACCTTACACAAAAGTATGTTCCTCCCAAATCTCATATACTTATCCTTTTCATTTCCTCTTCTTCCACTATTACACCTCACTTCCTACCACACTCAGCTAAATCTACATTCCAACTCCCCTACATCCTTCTACGCTACAAGCACCTTTACCCACTACTCCTCTCCCATAACACCCACTCACTTCTCCTACAATGAACACTCTCTACCCAAAAGTACACTTCTACCAAAAACCTTTGGACTTTATAAACCCATTGGACTTTATAAACCCAAACCTAAATTTCCCATACCTCACCACACTATGTCACTTCTACTATACCTCTGTAATACCTGTCATCTCTCAGCTGACAACCACCTCAATCCAGGCCCCCAGAATAATTCAACCTCACCCATCAACTCAACTCACACAGTCCCACAAGTATCTAACCCAAATCTCAAAAATCCCTCCCTCTACTCCATTAAAATCCATAGCATTCTTAACAAAACATCAGAATTTCACTCCTGGATAGACCAATACTCCCCAAATATAATCTCACTCTTTGCAACGTGGCTCAAACCACATAACACAGACAATGAATGCCCTCCCCCCCAAACTACAACATATTACACCTTGACAGAACACATAAAAAAGGTGGAGGGGTAGCTATTATATACTCTGACCTCCTAATCATATCCACCTTAACCAAACCACCTCCCTTTTTCACCCAGCTGAACTCCTCATTGCCAACGGTAAACTAAACAAGTACAAAGCCCTAACAATAGTTGCTATTTATATACCTCCTGGTGACAACATACCCTTATACAAGAATTCTTCACTGGTTGACCAAAAACATACCTAATGAAACTATCATTCTTGGAGCTGTTAACATTAATTGGCTTGCTTTCTCCTCAAACTTCTCCACCACTAGTATTCCTCTCCATGGTTACACCCAGCTCATTTCTTCTCCTACTCTTCTCCACAAACCTACAAACTCCAGCTCCATGATCAACTGGATTCTTGTCTCGCATCCTAACCTCTATCATCGCCCTGAATCCCTCCCAGACTCAATAGGTGATCAGTCCCCCATACAAGTGCTAAGGTCCTCCCCTCATCTCACAAATTTAAAGAATGCCATAAGCTAACCAGCTATAATCCTGAGACTGTCAACAACCATCTCTCTTCAATTGATTGGTCCTTCCTCTTTGACCTATCTTCATACAAAGCCTTTCTCCAATTCAACTCCATCTTCCTAAACATTCTAAACTCTCTAGCCCCCACCAGTATAGAGTCAACCCTCACTGTTCACCTTGGCTCACCCAGTCAACCCATTCTGTTATCCAAAACAGATTCTGCATGGAAACTTTGGGCAAAAACAAAAATCACTCACTCATTTCCAAAAATATAGGGAACTGCGTAACCTGGCCAAAAATATATAAACACTGATAAGAAAAACTTCTACCACAACTCCCTATCTACACAGTCTAGAAACTCCCCAACAATTTTTGATTCTGTCAACCAAATTCTCCACCACAGTAACCCTTCTATGCCCAATCTCTACCCCAATAACACTCCCCAAGAAACTGCTAACACCTTCAATACTTACTTCATTGATACCATTAGCAAATTCATGCCAACTTCCAACCCAACCAAATCACTCTCCTCCCACCAACCCCTACCACAACATCACCCTTTCTCACTAAACCCTATCCCCACTAGCTATATTAAAAACCTTCTTTTCAAACTTAAAGTATGTTCCCCATCTGCTGACAACCTCCCAGCTCTCTTCTTTAAGGCTGCTGCCAACTCCCTAGCTTATCCAGTTTCCACCCTCATTAACTGCTCAATCTCTGAATCTACTGTCCCAAACCTTTGGAAGAACTTCCACACTATACCTATACACAAATGGGGAAACTCTGTTGAACCTTCTAACTATTGCCTTATTGCCATACTCTCTCGCCTTTCCAGAATTCTTAAGCACTGTGTGCATAAGCAACATATGTCTTATCTGACTCAAGAAAACCTCATCACCCCTACCCAGTATGGTTTGTGCCCCATCACAACACCACTACTGCTCTCATATCCTTTGCTAACTCCATCTCTGTAGCCATAGACAATAATAAGCTAGTGTCCTGCCTCTTCTTAGATCTCTCCAAACCTTTGACACTATCTCCCACCCCATCCTCCTCTCTAAACTGGCCCAACTAAACTTCTCCCCTACAAATATCTCATGGCTTGCAAGCTACATCTCTATCAGACAGCAACCTATCAGATGGCTCACTAGTCACTCACCTTTTCTCCCCATAACAATTAATGTCCCACAAGGCTTTATTCTAGGCACTCTTCTCTTTAACATTTTAGTAACAAGATTCATAAATCCTGTCCTCAGTCATCCCTCATACAGTATGTTGATGACTCCACTGTCATCTCCATTGCAGATAATCCTTCAGACCAGCACACCCTTACTCAAACCTTATTTAACATTGCTGAATCTTGGCTTACTGGCAACCAACTAATACTGAACCCTAAAAAGACAAAGCTCCTCCTATTCCTACCCCACTCTCAACCATCTTAAATCCTTTTTCTCTATCTCTTCCCTCAATAACATTACTATTTCAACCAAATCCCACACAAAGCTCCTAGGAAAAATCATTGTTGACCAATTTAAATGTGACCCCCATGTACACCACCGTATAAAGAAAACCCACCAAAAATTTAGCCTACTCTACAGAAACCAAAGGTTCCTCACCCCCAACTTCAGAATCTCACTTTCCCAGGCTTTTTTCTTCCCTAATCTCTTCTACTGCTCTCAGATCTTTACCAACCTACAGTCATCTTTGCTATCTAAACTTGAAACCAAGTCTTTTAGCTTTTCCCAGTTTGGGGTCACCACAGTGGAACTTCGGTCCGCTAATGATTGGCAGTGGATTTTTCAGTGCTGAGTTGCCAGCCCAATGCCCAACCTTCAAAGAAGGCATGCTATTTAACCTTGAAACCACATATAAAAAATTTGCTAGATTTGCAGCTAACATGCCACCTAAATCTCACCACTGTCATGCTCTTCAAACAGCTGGTTAAAATTTCCTAACCAACTCTTACTTACTCAACTACTTATCATCCACACTATCCTAAACAAACCAACCTCCTGCCCCAGCACATCCTCTCTCATCTCCCTCTGTAACCCATTATGCTCCATTAGGAGCTCAGACCAAGGACTCTTACAAGTTCATAAACCCAAAAATCTCTAGGAGAATACCTCTACAACCACCTTACAGCTCTAGCATGGAATAAGCTTCCCTTTTCCCTTAGAAATATCACCCAAGCATATGCTTTCAAGACAACCCTCAAAAATCACCTATTCAGTGCCTGGAAATGTAACTGCAATCACCTCACCCCACCTAATCTTCCTTCACTTTTTCCTCCATCACTTTTCACCCCACCTTTCACTTACCACCTCTACATCTCCCAATTATTCACTATCAACTCTAATTTTCTGCTTACTTCAACTATATCTATTTATTGCTCCCTATACACCTGCCAGCTCCTGCCCCATACTATGACACTTATTATCTCTCTCTCACATATCCCATTCTCTTCAAATCCTCCCTTACACTGTCTCTTGTTTACCTCACATCTATGTATCTAACACTTGCCCTCAATATGTCTCTTCTCCCATTTGCCTCCTTTTTCCTACTAACCACCTCAATTCATACTTCTAATTTTCATCTGCCCTACTTGCAGAGTTCTTTAATAGGTTCTAAAATTGTTCACCTGTTTTAATGATTGTTTATACTTCTTACTATACTTATTTTATTTTACACTACACCACAAAAAGTTGTATTGTGCATTTATTACCTATAGATTTTAAAACTGTAAACTTCTGTTTTACTTGTATAATTTTGTACTTGAGAGCTTTTCTCCCTGGGCATCCTCTGAAAAAGTGCACAAGCTTAGATGAACTAAACCATTCAACAAATATCAAATAAAAATAAATAAATAAAACATATATGCAATATGTGCATACAGCAAGGATCATTTGGAACAATTATCAGTCTTATTTTGGAGTTTTAAGTATAGCTAATGTAAAAGTAAAAATATATTTTATTGTACTAAATTAATGCATGTGACATATAATGGGTTTAATAACTTTTTTTCTTTTTTTTTCGTCTTATCCATCCCTTATCTCTCATTTTTATTTTTATATGTGTGATCACAACATTCTGATGTCATAATTTTCTAACAAAAACAAAATTACTTCCAGCACAGGGAGATAGGCCAACCACTGTGGCTCAGCCTGCCACTCCTCCAAAAGCTGTCTCACCAACACCCAGCACATTTGGGACACAACCTGGCAATAATGCCTATGCACTAACTTGGCCCTCAACATCAGGTAGCATTATCCAGGTACTTAGTGCGTGTTACCTTCCTGGAGTATTGGTGGATATAGGGATAACATCACCCACCAGGAACTGCCAGGTATGGTGCATGATGTTTTAGAAAGTAGCATTTGTACATGTCTTAGCCATCTGCAGAAGCTGCTTGTTGAAATGTGAAAAAAAAATGAACATCAAGCAATCCAACAGGAAGCTGAGGAAGGGGACAGTGATGATAGTTCTGAGCATGAGGACTAGATTCTCACTGTCCCCATGTTTGACGAGCATGTGCCTCCAATGCCCCCTCCCTATCCCTGATCATGATGTCCCCCAACCTTTTGTGTCCCTCACCATCCCTGTGTCTGTCTTGTTTGTCCTGTTTGTCTTCATCTACTTCCTCACCTACCCTAGCTACCTGACACTGACATTTCTGCATCCCTTCCCAAACATTCCGCTCTTTTTGAAATAAAATCAAAAACTGGGCACTTGCCCACAAACAAAAAATGTGTCCCATACATAGCTCTCTATTTTGCATGTGTCTTCTTGACACACTTGATTTGATCCAATTGTTTATACAACATGATTGCATTGCTGTCACCCATCCCTGATGAGAGGACAGTCCAAATTAATTAAATTTTATATACATGTTCTTATTACACTGTTGAAAAAGTGGATAGCCATAATTCTTTCCCAATTCCCTCCTGTAAATTCATATATTGCTTCCCTTTTGTTGTTCCCCACACTTGTCCCCAATTTCACCACTTTCCTATCTAACCAAGTTTCACATCTTTAATCTGGTCAAAAAATAGAATCACACACATGGCAGAATTGCCTCACAATAAAGCCCTTCACTTTTTGTCCTCTGCATTTGTGCAGAGTTTGGCATTGAGCACAAACGCCAAGTGACGCTGTATGACTCTTCTGTCCTATCCCCAAAACTGGTGAGTTTTTGCCATTGATCACATTAGTTTGTTTATCTCCATTCAATGCTGCTTAAAATCAATGTGTTAAAGTAGCACAGTTAAAGCAGAGTAAAGGCAGTACTTTGAAACATTTACTCAAACATTTATTTAGACTGCTGAATATAGAAGAATACAAATCCATATGTGTACTGTTGACAAAAAACTTGGCTAATGTTTATTTTTATACAGTATTTCACTGTAGTCATTTTTTTTCAGATTTACAGGAATTATCGTATTTAATTATGTAATGCCATCCTGACACCATGTGTAAAAAATTAGACTGAGCTGGATTTGAACCCTGTGTCATTTATGATAAAAAGGTGTGCTCACTGCCCTTATTGACTTCCACAGGGAAAGATAAGCAGTAAGTTACTTTTTTACACTGACTACTGTCCAAAGTGCTGACAGCTGCATCTCACCACTTAGCCTGTTTGAGTGAATGAAGGCAAACCAATAGAAATATAACTATTTTACCATTTAAGCAGAACTGACGTTGCTCATCATTTAACTCTGCGCAAACAAGGAAGGCAATAACAACAGTTCTTAATGTCATAAAAGTTATGACATAACATTTACAATATGAACTACAATATGAACACCACAGTATCTGTCAGCTATTTCTCCCATAGCATATATGCATAACTACTTCTCAAGCTCAAGTTGTATTCATGAAATGTCAATCTTGCATGTGCAAACACTTTGTCATCATTTGCGCAAACCAGCTGCTAGGCAGTGCACTATGTAAAGAAGGGTTTGGCATGTATTACTATGTTTATTGCCCAGTAATTCTTCATTCCATCAAATCCATGTGAAATCTCAACTAAAAGGAATGGACTTGTTATTGACTAAACACATATTTACTCAGACTTATGTGTGCCCTGCACCCATGCATTTGAAACTGGATTTGTCAGTAATAGGTCAAATGCCAACTACACTATAAAAATAAATAGCACAGCTGCATTGGTACATTATAATAGCAATAACCCATGCCTGGGTGTGGGTAATGCTGGATTTACCCATGGTTGGTGTGGTTTGGTCATGAGGGCTAAGCCTGAGTGGCCAAATAAAGCCAACCGTGGGTAAATCCAGCATTACCCACACCCAGAAGTGGGTTATTGCTATTATACAATGACATTATTTAAGAAAAAAATAATTACTTTTCTTAAATAATGGCATTGTATAATGCCTCCTTGCTGCCCTTCGGCAGCTGTCTGGTATTCTGCGGTAGTTCTGATGTACTGCATATGCCTACACAGTACATCAGGGCTGTGGGCAAAAAGCAACAGAGAATGCAAGATTTCCATTGCTTTTTACAAACTGTTTCACTATGTTAAAGGAGTTTAACATAGCAAGACAGCTTTAAAAAAAGCAAAGGAGAATCTCCGTTGCTTTTTTTAAAGCTGTCTCGCTATGTTAAACCCATTTAACATAGCATGACAGTTTTGAAAAAAGCAACGGAGAAAGCAAGATCTCTGTTGCTTTTTACAAACTGTCTCGCTATATCAAAGGAGTTTAACATAGCGAGACAGCTTTAAAAAAAACAACAGAGATTCTCTGTTGCTTTTTTTAAAGCTGTCTTGCTATGTTAAACTCCTTTAACATAGCGAGACAGTGTGAAGCAATAGAGATCTTGCGTTCTCCGTTGCTGTAAAAAAAAGCGTTATAGTAATGGAAAAAGTCCGGGTGACTGGACCTTTTTCCATTACTATAACTCTGATTTACAACGTGCACGCTGACCAATCAGCGTGCACATTTTTGAATATTAATGGGGGGGGGGTCGTTGTATAATTAAAGTTTTGTACTGACAATAGACATGGAGATTGTCTTCTACATGTCTTACTGTGGAAATCAGTTCATCACAATATGAACACGTACATCAACACTTGCATCCATGCTGTTCACAAAATATGTGTGTGTGTGTCTGTGTGTGTGTGTGTGTGTGTGTGTGTGTGTGTGTGTGTGTGTGTGTGTGTGTGTGTGTGTGTGTGTGTGTGTGTGTGTGTGTGTGTGAATGAAAGTGTGTAATGTACACAACATATTGAGAAACAGGTACATGTATGTCTCAGTTCTGTAACATGCAGTCATAACAGCTTATTCCATATAGTTTAAGAAACTGTCTTTTAAAGTATATCTGCACATTGCAAGCAAAACAGAAAATCCAAAGTCCACACTTTGCACACCAGTCTCAAAGTAATATATGTTACCTGCATCATATAATGATGCTGTCATCTGCTATAAAGACCACAATGACAAGGAAAAATCAGACTTCAGTGATGGTGCAAATGTTAACTACTGTGCTCTGCAGATTGGAAAAAACAGGTAGGGCTCAATTTCCACAGTACATGTGCCTGTGTGTGTGTGTGTGTGTGTGTGTGTGTGTGTGTGTGTGTGTGTGTGTGTGTGTGTGTGTGTGTGTGTGTGTGTGAAGTCTGAAAAGCAAGAGTCTGTGTTCTATCAGCTAACAAGTCTCATGGAGAAAAAAATTGTACATTCATGCATGACTACATAGTCATTTTATACAGGCCTTCCATCATCTTCTTCCAAACATATACTGATGATGTTATCTGCTATAAAGTGTTTTGTAACAGAGTAAATGTCAAACTTGTGCCATGACACTTGTGTTAAGTACTGTTACTTTCAGGTAAGGGTTCTAATCTTACAGCAGTCAAATTGTGTGGGTATGTATTTTGTTGAGTTACCTGCTATTGTGGAGACAATTTTAGCTCAGCATGTGAGACACTCCCCCTAACATCTTCTTCTCAACACACACACTTTGTTGATGTCATCTGCTAATAAGTGTCATCTGATAGTGTGAAAGTCAGACTTGTGCAGTGGTGTTTGCTTTAAATCCTGTGACCTGTAGGTAGGTAGGAGTTCCAATATCACTGCAGACAACTTGTGTGGGTATGTTTGTGTTCAGCTGTCATAGTGGAGACAATTTTAGAGCAGTGTGTGAGACAATCCTCCTAGCATATTCTTCACAACACAGACTGATGATGCCATCTGCTATAACGTGTTGTCTGATAGAATGTACTTGCGTTAAGTACTGTATTTTGTCCATGGGTAGTTAGGAGTTCTAATCTCAGTGTAGTTGACTTGTGTGTGTATTTGTGTTCATTTAGATGTCATTGTGGAGACAGTTCTTCTCAACACACACTAATGATGTTCATCCTCTATAAAGTGCACTCTCACACTACCTAAGTCAAACTTGTGCTGTGCTGCTAATGTTAAGTACTGCATTCTCTAGCTTCAGTATCTAGATAGTTAGGGGTTCTAATATGAACAGTAGTCAACCTGAGTGTATGCTTATCCAAATAATATTTTGGAGGCAATTTTACTCTGAGATGTGACTCCACATCTATGTCAGACACTCCTCAAACATTTTCTTCTCAGCATACAATGATGCTTTCAGCTTCTATAAAGTGTTCCATGACACTGTTAAATTCAGGCATATGTGGTGGTGCCACTCTTAAATTGTATGGAATCCAGCTTCTATACCTACACAGGTTTAATGTTCAACTTTGAACTCAGTCAACTGGTGTGTGTGTGTGTGTGTGTGTGTGTGTGTGTGTGTGTGTGTGTGTGTGTGTGTGTGTGTGTGTGTGTGTGTGTGTGTGTGTGTGTGGTTGCTGGTATATTATGGTCATTGTATGATCTTTTGTATCTTTTTTCATTTGACTCCCACTCTGATGAACCTTTAACATAGCCCCAAGTATCCAACATCCCATTTTTTATTCTGTCCACATAACATCCATTCTGTAGAAGACTGGAGGATGTCATCATCTTAAAGATGCATTCACACATCATGAAGCAGAGTTCCTCCACAACTCTCTGCAAGCCAGCTCCAGACCACTGGATGTGTGATTGCTAATTCTGTCATGGGTTGGTGCACAAGTCACATATGGACAGAGTCGGTATGTAATACAATCAAACACATACACACATATGCACATACCCTTAATATCTTCCATCATAGAGATATAGCAATTGTTAACACCATGATGACTAGAAATGTATGTGATGTTGGTCATTAGCCTAGTAATGTCTTATGACTCTATGGACATTGCATGTCAATGTTGCTGTCATCCACATATGCTGTGTTGAGGCATGGATGTATGGTAGCCCTACAACAATCTGTGTGTTATGTTCCTCCTCTGGGCCAATAATCCAGCATCCTTAATCTGCACCGCTGATACCAGTGAGGGACATTCACTTGAAACAAAAATAGATGCACACAATATTTCCAGATACAGCTGTCTTAAGGGAGTGCACTTAGTCCTGGTGCTGGGTTTCCCTCTGTCTCTCCAGGCACCCAAATAATCCTTCCTACTGACACAGCTGTGGAGTTGAGTCTTCAGCTAAGTGGTCCAAGCCAAGTCCTCCACCAAACTCTCTGTGAAACCAGTGCTCTGTGTTCATACTCCAAGTAGCTCACACACTCAGTATTTGAAATTTGATTCACACACACACACACACACACACACACACACACACACACACACACACACACACACACACACACACGCACATGTATATTTAAAGATGCATTTGGTCAAATGCATCACCCATATGCTATAGAAAAACTATGGAATGCTCTCCCTCCTTCAATTAGGTCTACTAGCAAGCCTGAATGCTTTAAACTGTTCTCCCATTGGCTATGCATATGTACCAGCACTGACTATAAAAAAAAAAAAACAATATTCCTAGCCTTCTTACTTTTTCTCCCCATCTCTTATGGCTTAGACTCTTCATATATACATTCAATGTTTCCAACTTACTACGTCCAGCATGTGCCACCTAGCCACACACATGCTACTATATCAGTTATCTACCATATCTTCTATTTATTCTTTATGCCTATATACCAATAGCTCTAATGTTATACTGTACTTTCAGAATCTTTAATCTGCTGCTCTCCATCTTTCCCTGTCTAGTGCAAAACTGCAATAATGTATTGTTCACATATTCGTTATTATCCCATTTCATCAATTGTATTCTTGATTGGCTTGCATACTTAATACTGGTTATATAGATGTTAGATTTTACCTATTCTGTAATGTGTTCTATACCATTGCTGTTTGATTTCTATATTTTGATTCTGTAGCTTTATCATGTTTGTTTTTGAAGCTTTTCTCTCCAGGCCTATACTGAAAATAGGCTCACCCTGGCCCAGTAGACTTCTCTGTAACCAAATGCAAATAAATAAATAATAAATAAAATAACATGAAAATAATAAATAGCTATTTACAGTAAACACCAGTGCTGCACAATCACATGAACTATTAAAAATAACACAGGCAGAAAGGTTCACACAGATACAGAAAAACAATACTTAACTAATCTCACTATATTTTCCTGACTGATTAAAGAATTACTGTTCCCTACTTCACTTACTAGAGCAAACCATGATGATGTGAGTGAGTGATCCTTCTCTATCAGGTTACAAAAATAGACTGCACTGAGGCTTCTCTCTCATCTAGTATTAAAACATCATTTCAGTGCTGGATTGCAGAATGACATCACATGCATCTGGTCATCTGACTTCTGGTTCCCACAGTACCTCCTTTACTAAAAAATGAACCAGAATCTAGCACATATGTGTTACCATACACACACATAGAGCTTTGCTACGATGTGTTATGGCATCTGGAAGCTATAAAACCATTTCAAAACGTCCATCCTTCCAGGATAGCAATTAGTTCTCCCCTAAGAATGATATAGTTTTCACAGAAATTTTGTCTCTGAATGCAATCAGACCTGTAAGATACAATCTTTATGGCCTACCAGGTAATTTAATTTCAAACTATTTTTCAAAGATAGCTGGACTGAGAATAACCTCTTCTCTTCCAGTATCCTCTGTTACAATATATTAATTTCAACAGTTGCAATGCAGTCTGACATGCAGGTCTGTTTCTTTTCTGTCCAGCAGGACTCACTGTTGTACATTGCTAACACAAGCAACTTTACAAATACACCTCTACAGATCAGTTTGATATGTAAATTACATATATTTCTTAAAAAAACTCCATCTAGCTATGCTGGAGAATGTTACAATCCACTGCCCTACTTCTCTTGGCATAGCTGGCAATACCTCACATCTTTACACTGCAGTTTGAGATAATGTATTGATGGCTGCTACTGCCATTTCATTACATTTTACTTACATAACAGCCTCAGTATTATTCCTCCTGAGAACTACTGACATGGGATGATGCTCTGTATAATGTTTCCTTACTAATGCATGTGTTTTTGTAGTGGAGTATACCAACATTCGACTCAGTTCTCATTCAACCATCACAGTGACACTTGCAGTTTGGCACAGGTGTGCACGTTTATACTTACCATCATTAAATGCTTTGTGAGATACATCATTATAACGTCATACTGATTACATGGGCATAAAAAGTATTGTTTCATCCATATGTTGTAAAGCTGTTATATATACAAACATATAAGTAGTTCAGATTCACTTCCAACCTTGGTGAATTAATTGCATGCACAACTGTGCAAATATTCACAAAGATTATTGATGTGGTCCCAGCAGCTTTGTGTGACTGTCAGCATTTGTGTCAATAATTGTTCTGCATGGAAAGCAACTGCCTCATTTTTAATGTATCCATATATGGAATCAGGGCATTCACACACAGCTTTCCAATGAAAGAAATATATGCAAACAGTGTGCAATTAATGTGATTACATGACATAGTTAGAGATGTATGAGTGTGTGAACACTTTCACTGTGTGGCATGTGATCCATACTCAAAGTTGTATTTGGAGGTGGTATCACAAATGTTAATGGGAATACACAACTAAGCACAGAGATATTTGTAGATGGCACCAGACATGCTCAACTGTAGGAAATAGATAATCTGCTAATTGACAGATTTGGATCAAATTTCACCGCCTGTCCACACTGGACATCACACAAAGTATACATGCAAATGTTACTCAGCTTATTTAATCATGAGAGCAGCTCATCTGTGTGCTCTCTAAGGCTAAAAGCACAGCATCAATGGACGTAGTTAAATTCCCTACTTAACCACATCCTCCAGATAAGTTAAGCTCTGACGGATCCCTATCATATGATAGAAACCTCATTTGACTGAAACTCATTTGAATGAGACCATAAGACTGAAATTTCAAAATACTGAAAAGTCACTTGACTGAAACTCATAAGACTGAAACCCATAATACTGAAATTCAACATACTAAATTTTAAACTGTTCCATATAAAACCAGACTATGTGGAGGGCTATGCCCCCACACCCCCCAATGTGGAGAGCTATGCCCCGCAACTATATATACTAACTCCAGGTTCACACTACAGTGGGGAAAAGGGCATAGTAGTGGCAGCATGTAGACTACTGTAAAGTAAGTGAAAGGTATATGCCCTTTTCCACACTGTAGTGCATTCCTGGAGTTAGTGTATATATAGTTAGGGGGTGTGTGGGAGGCACAATCCCCCACATTGGGGGGGGGTGAGGGGGAGCACATCTCCCCACATCAGGAAGTGTGGGGGGCATGACCCCCCACCTAGTGTGGTTTTATATGGTCCAGTTTAAAATTCAGTATTATGGGTTTCAGTCTTATGGATTTCAGTCATGTGACTTTTCAGTCTTTTGAAATTTCAGTCTTACGGTCTCAGTCAAATGATTTTCACTCAAATGAGGTTTCTTTCATATGATAGGAATCCATTCTGACAGAAAGGTGTACAGCAACAACATCCTTTTGCACAAAGGGGGCCATCACCTGACCCAGGGAATTATAGACTCATAAGCCTGACTCATCTCATCTGTAAGGCAATCAAAGGAATCATCATTAACCTTATCAAAAAGGACACAGATAATCATCCTACAGTGTGCTCAACCCATTTTTGATTCATTAAGGATACATTATGTCTGTTAAATCCATTTGACTTCTTCAAGAAGGTCACCAATGGCATGGATCAGGGAAAAACTGTACATCCTGCCTAACTAGACCTGGCCAAGGCATTTGACACAAATCCACACTCAAGTATTACAGAAAAACTGTCTCAACTGGACATAAACACATACATCACTAGGTGGGTAGCCAAATTAATCACTGACAGGACATATACTGTCAAAGTGTATGAAGCTACCTCTAGCAAGAGGCCAGTGACCACAGCCATAGCACAGGTTTCTGTACTAAACCCTTTTCTGTTTATTATTTACTTCTTAAAAGTCAAGACAAACTTAGACAGCCTTTGTCGTGCCAGCTTTGTGGATGACTGCAAATTATGGACAATCAGTGAGTCTATGAACACTATTGATAACACTGCAGAAAGTATTCTTCTTCTTCTTCTTTCGGCTTTTTCCCGGTTAGGGGTCGCCACAGCGGATCACCGTGTCCGCACATTGATTGGCAGTGGAGTTTTATGGTGTCGAGTTGCCAGCCCGGCGCCCAACCTTCCACAGAAGGCACACTCACATGCACACCTAGGGCCAATTTAGAGTATCCAATCCACCTGCAGCATGTCTTTGGGATGTGGGAGGAAACCGGAGCACCCGGAGGAAACCCACGCGACCACAGGGAGGACATGCAGACTCCACACAGAAGGCACCCCAGCCGAGGATCGAACCGGAGAACCTCTTGCTGTGAGGCGGCAATGCTAACCACTGCACCACCGTGGCCGCCCTATACTGCAGAAAGAATGCACAGAAATGATTGGTGCATTAATACTTTCTGAAGTACTAATGCACAAAAATGATTGGTGCCAGAGCCATGGAAGCAAACTAAATGAACACCAAAGCATAATTATTCCCTTTTGGAAAGCAAATATCCAAGCTAATTTCAATATAGACAGCACACCTCTATAAGTACATCCAGGGGTATATGATCTGGGTATTCAGGTACATAATAATCAGAACTTCAACCACCACATGTCCACAGTGGTGACAAATCCCTTGTAATTGGCACATCTCATAAGTATGGGTAGCCATGCCCATCAAAGGACATTATAATGCAATTTTACTTGGCCCTCATCACACCTGTAATTGAATACAATGTTCCCTTTTTCATGTACCTCACCACACATCTGCAACAGCTTGAGGAACATCCAGAGTTTTTACACAATGAAGATACATGATGAAAACAAGAAATCATATGCAGAAAGATTGAAAGCCTTATCACTGTATTATATCTCCAACAGACTACGGGTCAAGTCTGTGTCTGGCCTACAGAGGACCCTCCAATCTGGCCTAATGAAAATGTTACACATTGTTAACATAAACTGCATAAGTATCACTCATTGCAAGAATGAATAAAGTAATAAATCATGTTGGAGAGATAGTTCCCTTTTGGGAACATGCTTGCCTTTCACATAAAGCAAATGACTTTCCTGACCCTCTTCAAGTGCAACGTAGAGCAATGGATGTTTAATCATAATTGTACTCCTGTTGTTGCGCCCATGTCCCTTACGGATAGATAACATAGCATAGACACATACCTGTCTAAATATTATGCACATAGCTATTGAAAATAATGTAACTGTTGTAAAATATGTCTAGGATTGTATGGGTTCTTTGTACTTTATCCTAGTACTCTCCTATGCACCTATAAAGCTATGAAGTTCAATTGTATTCTAGGTATACATATAGCGTGGCAGTACAGTGTCACAGACATACCAGTACATTGCGTCAGTATTACCACTTTATAGTTTGTATGAACACATATGAATACATGTCAGGATTCCATGGTAGTATAAATGTTCCATGGCAATGTCAGGGGGAAGGTGATTGCATGACACATGTCCTGGGTTTGACATGTGCTGACAGAAAGTGTGTTCTATGTATTGCTTGGCATGTGAACAATATCACAGTGACAACGTCCTCAATCATTGACATTAGACTTTGCAGTGATGTAGTTTCTGTGCACATGGGCATAACTGATGGATTGCCATCAGTCTCTCACAGCGCTGTACCATTCATTATAATGGATCACTTCTTAAGTCACACATCAGTTGCAGATGCTGCAGACAATATCCATTGTTATTACATGTGGCTGATGCATGCAATACACAGCTATGTGCAGGGACTCTACAGTATCTAAGTGTTGTTATCCATATGGATGATACCTATGTCATCCAGGGATGCTTTACTCAAGTGTATCACTTTTGGCACAGTGAGCTCCATCACATCTTGTCTGGCATAAAAAAGTATTATTTATGATGCGTAACCATTATGAGTTATCAGTGCAGGCTTCCCTTCAAGGTGTTCTACAAGATTCATGCCTGATATGTTTTTCTGTGATGCACCCAGTAAATACACAGCTCATTGAGAACACTGAAGGCATGGCTTACATACTTGAGGGTGTAGATTGAGGCTTATGTGTAATGCAAGCCTTTCAGCTGCCCAAGCTTGACCCTAATTTCGACTACAGGTGTAACATTGTCCCTCTTAACACCTCCAAAAAGTGGGCATTTTTGAGGAATGTGTGTTGAATTCCCCTTATAGATTACTGAAAAATCATTACAGTTGTATAAGTGCTATCCTGCAGAATATGTATAATAACTTACAGCTACATATTTTATGTCAATGCCACAGATTAATGGTGATATTATTTTAACATTGTCAATGATTGTGCCTGCTTTTGTCTAATGTTGCCCATGAGCCTGTTGCTTTTTGTCTCTGATTTGTTGAGAGCTATGCTGACATTTCAGTCATATTCAAGCAACTCATTTTGGACACCTTCACAGTATACAGATACCCCTATTGTATATGCTGTCCTTGCCAAATGTCCTCTCCAGTGATCATATCAGGATGTTTATATCACAGCCAATCATCTCTATTGATGTGTAACTTTGTGTGAAAGACACATAATATACTATACTGTGTGATGATATAACTATACTCAGAAAGTGTAAACAGCAGTAGGTACTGTACTATGTACATATGTGATTAATTTTAAACTACTGACATGTCTTTGGAGTACACCTGCATTAACATGCCCTTCACTGGAGTACATTGCCATACTTCATATGTCATCTTCCTCTTTTTTCATTCCTACCATTCATGTCTGTGGCCCTTTTCAATATGCACACCTCCCTGTGCTAGTGTATTCATGCTGCATTCCATGTACCCTTGATCACCACAAATTGTTTATTTCAGTGTGCCAAAAACTTGCTGTAGTGTACATTGCACTGTGTATACTTTTCTGTTATGTGTTAATACTACATTCACTGCATTCATTTTAGCCCTGGTGATCATTGTAGCTGAGCAGGTTTGCCCATAGGTAAACTTGTCTGCAGGTTCTGTATGTCTTTGTTCTGCCATATACAGTTTCCTGTCAGTAACACTGTTGCTGGCCATGAAACCTTACTTGTTTTCATGCAAGCATGATGCGTTGCATGCATATGCAATTAGAGCTGCTGCTCATCACCCATACATGTAAACTCCATGTAGTCTTCATTCTAAGCCTACACAGAGTTTTTTGAATGCCCAGGACTATAGTCTTTGGACATCCATTTAATAGATATGTAGTGTAAGGGATTTGAATCCAATAGACAGCCTCCATAGATATTATAAGTTATACTGATTTTACAACTGTCATATATGGAGTCATTGTTGTACGTTTTCATATATCACATTAGTATGTCACAATGAGTGTTTAATAGACATTTACACTGCACAGGAATGAATACTCTTTACAGTGATATAAGCTGTGCACATAATCATCTGTTGAACTGTGCTCCCACATGAATATGAATCTGACAAAGGGAGATACTGCCAGCACAGCTATCTGGAATGTTGTAAATAATTATATGTCATTTGTGAACATCAACATGATTTTTATAAGATGTTTGTTTTACAACTGTATTCGAACTGTATGTCAAGTGTATATCAAATTAGAATTGTACACACATGTGTATTAAAAATGTATTTTATAAAGTGCTTGTGCTTAAAATGTAACCATAGTGTACCCTGCTGGAATATAAAAGAAATGTACCTGCACTAGTGTAACAGTTTAAATATATATATTTTAACAGTGGAAAATGGAATACCGGAGTTTAACTTCAGAAAAACAGCTGAAATTAAATTACTTTATGGCTATGCAATAAAACATGGTATCTTTAGGTTTTCAATGAGCTAGAGATATAATGTCTGCACTAGGGAACTTGCTCTGTTGTCTTTAGGGTGAAATAATTACTAGTTTTGAAATGTGGAGGAATGTAATTGTTTTATGACTTCCAGCATCTGCCAAAGATCTGAAGTCTGTACATTCTTACAGGCAGATGCCAAATACTGCTGGCTTCCAGCAGTGGGGGTTTCACCTGGGATAGATTAAGTTGACAAGTAATGATGTCATTCTGCAAGCTATCCCCACAGTAATATTTCAGATATTAATTTGAGAAGTCTTTGAGAGAGACAAGGCATTCTGTATTCTGTTTGGACCTGATAAGAACCTTTCACCACAACATCTGCCTTGCTCTCTAAATAAGTTTCTAGGGTATAGTAACTCGATTAAATACTATCAGGAATATAGCGAAGCTTACTTTAAACATTTTTATTTATTTGAGACTGTCCTGCAATGTTGTTTTAAATATTTCATGGGGTTTTGAACTCTGATGTCACTGTGAATATATACAGAGTATTTTCTTGTTCTTTTATTATTTGCTATTAGATATATTTATACATTTCACTGAGGTTTATCTGTGTAGAGCTATTTAAGTTCTGAGAGTGCTTGCATATTTATTTGGTGACACTGTGTGGGTCACTCCTAACAACCTTGCTCTTGGTCAAACTGCCATTTGTATCAATATCAATATTACACAGTAAGATCGGACACCCTTTGTTAAGGGTCTTAAAGCAGCTGATAAGGGGTTGGCTGATGGCAGAGATAACTACCTTAGAGTCTGGGCAAAAGCAGGATACCTAGTAAAACTGTGCCAGCCTTTCCCAGGTGTGTTTGTGTGTGTGTGTGTGTGTGTGTGTGTGTGTGTGTGTGTGTGTGTGTGTGTGTGTGTGTGTGTGTGTGTGTGTGTGTGTGTGTGCGCGCGTGTGTGTGTGTCAGCTACTTGGGCAGGGACACTAAGCACTGCTTGGAAAAAGAAGGCGCTGGAGATCTTGTCTTGGCCACTCAACTGAGATAAACAAAGAGCATGCTTAACTGTAGAAAACACAACTTAATAAAACAAAGCTTTCAGGACTAACAAATCTCTTCTTCAGTGTTCTTTGTTTATTGCAATTTTGCTGCACTTGGATTTACTAGCTGTAAATCTTGAAGTTGTTGCTGCACTCAACTGAGATCCCGTCCCTATAGCCGTGCCAGTGGGGAGTCTTATTGGTGATCTGGAGAAAGAGGGAGAAACCAGCCCCAGACTGACTGTGGTCTCTTTGTGCTCTTAAGGGAAATTTTACTTGATGCTGAGAGCTGCATCTGGAAATACTGTATGTGTACTTGTCATCCTCCCAATGTATGTCCCCTACTACTGACAGTAGTGAGGATTGAGGCTCCTTGTTTACTTGACCAGTGTTGTGTCATCACATATTGATGGCAGTTGTGGGATCACCATATCAAATATTAGGATTCAGTGGTGTGAATATTGAACTCCTGTAACCTATAAACAGTGGACACTAATGAAGGTGTTTGTAGTCTCAAGCAGCCACGTGGTAGACATTCAGAGTTTCATATCACAGTAGTTTTATTTATTTTTTGTTAGCATAGTTAGTCAGGGAGAGCAGGCAAGGATGTCAGCAGAGGAGTATGCCAAGGTGACAAGGATCCAGTTGGTTCAGATGTGCCAAGACAAAGGATTGGTGCATGCCAACCTGACTAAAGCAGAAATTATTACAGCCTTAACCACAGCTGCATCACAGACCAGCAACCAAGAGGACAACCAGACTGGTATCGGGGATGTGCAATTCTCAGAAAATGGACAGTTCAATTTTTCCTCAGAGGACTTAAAAATTCATCTGGAGTTAAAGAGACTTGAACTGGAGTCCAAACATTTGGAAATGGAATCAGGAGAGACACTATGGCATTTGGAGGTCAAAGCAAAATCTGCAGAGAGACTAAGATGTATGGAAGCTGAAGAAAATGAGAGGCATAGGCAACATGAAAAGGAGATCCTGACTCTTCACCAGGGTCATGGAGGTAATGGGGAAGCAATCAACTGAACCCCAGATGCAATAAAGGTCAGTAAATTTCTTCCACAATTTACAGAGGGTGATAATTTTGATAGTTTTATTCATATGTTTGAAAAGGTTGTAAACAGTATAATGTTGACCAAATGCTCTGGGTATGGTTTATGACCCCCGTAATCCATGGTAAAACTGTAACTGCTGTTTCTACATTATCTGATACTGATTGTTTAAATTATAATACAGTTAACATTGTTTATGAGTGTTTTAAGTTAACACCTGAAGTTTATAGAACAAAAGTTTTGTGAGTATAGACGCAAGGCAAATGAAAGTATGTCTGACTATATTGCTGAACTAAGCACTTATTTTCATAGGTGGGTGAGTGCATGTCAGGTCACCAGATTTGAAGGGATAGCAGACCTTTTGGTAAGGGAACAAACCCTTAGCACTTTGCCTGAGGACATGTGAATCTGGTTGGCAGATAGGGAATGCAATACTTCAGAGGAGTTGGGGAAAAGGGAGATCTATACCTAACAAGCAGGACATCACTGCACAGGAAAGGGATACTCAGTGCTGCACATGGGTCTAAGAAAACCCATGGTGGGCAGCCTAAACAGCCCCAACAGAGTCTACCAGTAACATGGGAAGCCACTAGTTTAGATACATGGCCAGGATCAAAGGTTAAATGTTTTAAATGTAACCAGTGGAGCCATGTAGCATATAAATGTTGATGGAGGCAAGGTGGGGAACAAAAGGTGGGAGACCCAGTAAGTGGGAATGACAGAATGACAGCAGTAAGTTGTTTGGAGACAATAAGGGTACCAAACTACCACAAGAGGTTATAGTCTATCTTAGTGGATGGGAAACAGGCCACTGCTAAGAGAGACACAGCTTCTGACCTAACCATTGTGAAGTCTACAATGGTAAAAGAGGAGCACTACTTGCTTGGGCAGTCTATTCTAGTCAGAGCTTTAGGAGAGATCCCATTCTAAATACATTTGGCTAGGCTTCACCTTGACTGAGAAGATGGAAAAGAAAACAAGCAAGTAGGTGCATTTGAGGATATCCATGCAGATTTCCTGATAGGGAATGATATTGATAATGCAGTAACTTGTGTGCATGCACTGACACACAGTCAGGCTTGGAGACAGACATGTGGGTCTGGGAGCCTGGGGGGGGGGGGGCTCAGACAGACCACACTCTTGAAGCTAGGACTGGTGAGATGGTTAATTCAGGGAGGGAGCTAGCCTGTAGCACTGAGACTGAAGGTGAGCCACAGCTGCTGGTGCATACTGATGTTCCCTTGGACAGATTGACTGCAAGAACAGAAGTGAGTAGTAGTACCCAGGCTGACAATGAAGCACCACTGTCAGAGGATACCGGACTTCCTGTGTAAGGGGAGCTGGGAAGAGTTACAAAATAGAGAGTTGAGACAAGCTCAGCTCTCAGACCCTACATTACAAGGCTTGAGGGAGGCAGCTAGAGAGGTACCTGATTCTCAAGGTAAGGGGGATCTGTAAAATGCAACAAAGGGTTACAGTACAGAGAGTGGACCCCTGAGGGAGGGCTGGAAGGTAGTGCTTAGAGCCTACCATCTGGCACTTCTAGCCATAGCCCATGATATTCCCTTTGCAGGTCATATGGACATAAAGCATACCAAGAGACATATTATGTAGAACTTGTATTGACCTGGAATTTCCAGGCCAGTAAGAAGGCACTGCAGGACCTGTGGGCAGTGCCAAAAGGTAGGCAAGGCAGGAAACAAGGTCAAAGGTCCTTTGGTAATGCCTTTAACTGTGACTGAGGAGCCATTTCATAGGATAGCTATGGATATTCTGGGGCCTCTGAGTACCCCAAGTTCCACAGGAAAGAAGTATATATTAGTGGTAGTAGATTATGCTATCAGATACCCTGAGGTGTTGGTCCTGTCCTCCATTGAGGCAGAAAAGGTGTGAAATGCTTTGTTAGAGATTTTCAGCAGTGTAGGTTTCCTAAAACAATTACTGACTGACAGAGGTGCCAATTTAATGTCAGACCTGCTGGCTTGTCTGTGGAAGCACTGTGGGGTGAAGCAACTAAAGACCACCTTCTACCATCCCTAGACTATTGGTTTGGTGGAGAGGTTAAACTACACTAAAGACCGGCTATGGGCATTTGCAGACCAGTTTAAGAGGGAGTGAGACAAATATTTGCCCCATCTGCTGTTTGCTTACACCCTTTGAGTTGCTGAATGGGCATAAGGTGAGGGGACCTCCCAATTGGATTCATGATGAGTAGGAGGGTGAGTGTGAGTCCTACAAGGAGTCTGTTGTGGCATATATCCTAAACCTCAGAACAGGGCTCAGGGAACTCATGGGCTTGACTCAGGAGTACCTGGCAGAAGCCTAACAGCAGAAAAAGGTCTGGTATGACAGGAACGCTCAGCTAGAGAGTATGCTGTAGGGCAGCAGGTTATGGTTCTCAGTCCTGTCAGACACAATAAGCTGCAGGCAGCTTGGAAGGGACCCCTCAATGTGGTAAGGAAGGTCAGTGATGTTAACTACACAGTAGAACTGCTAGGCAGGAGGCAGGGGCACAAATTGTACCATCTTGCCACTATTGATCTTAACAAGGGCTACTGACCAGTGGCCCTGACTCCCAGTGCAAGAGATTGATCAGCCTTTGTGACTTTTCTCAGCTTTTATGAGTTCACAAAGATGTCCTTTGAGATGAAAGATGCCCCGGTGACTTTCCAGAGGCTGGTAGATGATATCCTAACAGAAGCAGGAGATTTTGCCATTGCTGACCTGGATGATATTGGCATCTACAGCCATTCATGGCAAGAACAGCTTCAACATGTCAGGGAGGTACTGGGCAGACTACAGAGAGCAGAGCTGACCATTAAGCCCAGTAGTTGTCAGGTGGGCATGGCAGAGGTCTTCTATCTGAGACATAGAGTGGAGAGTGGTAAGATCAGACCAGAACCTGCCAAAGTGGAAATCATTCAGGCATGGCTTGTCCCTGTTACATAAAAGCAGGTGAGGGCATTCTTAGGGACAGCAGGGTACTACAGCAAGTTTGTCTCCAATTATAGTACCATAGCTGCTCCTCTTATAGACATTGGAAGGAAAAACAGGCCAGATAAGGTAGTGTGGACCCCAGCATGTGAGCAGGCATTCCAGAAGCTTAAATGAGCTTTGGGAGGACCCCCTGTGTTAGCCACTGCAGATTACAGAAAAAATGGTTGTGCAGGTGGATGCTTTAAACCATGGGGTGAGGGCTGTACTCAGCCAGGTTTCCTCAGAGGAAGAAGAATACCCAGTGGTATATCTCAGCTGTAAGCTCCAGCCCAGGGAGGAATGCTATGTAACTTTAGAAAAGGAATGCCTAGCCATAATGCAGGCTCTGCAGAAACTTCAGCCTTATCTGTATGGAAGAAAATTCACTTTTGTTACAGACCACAATCCCTTAACATGGCCACAATGAGCCAGCCAGCAAAATGCTATGATACTAAGGTGGATGCTAGGGTTGCAAGCATATGATATGACAGTGCAGCACTGCAGTGGGGTCAGCAATACCAAAGCAAGTGGGCTCTGAAGGCAGGGTATGGGGTAATGTATTCCCAGATAGGCTCATCTCTCTCAAGCAACAGTTCTTAGGGGTCACTTGAACAGTTGGCTTGAGTGTTCGGTGGGGGGGGGGGTGTAACAAAGGGAAATACTGCCAGGACAGCTATCTGGAATTTGATATGTCATTTGTGATTTATATAACATGCTTATATTACAACTGTATTATAACTGTATGTTATGTGTATATCAAACTAGGTTTGTGCAGATGTGTTAAAAGGTATTTTATAAAGTGCTTGTGCTTAAAATGTAACCAAAGTGTGTGCCCTGCTGGAATAGAACAGAAATGTACATGCACTAACTGCTTAAATGTATATATTTTAACAGTGGAAACTGGAATTCATGAGGTTAACTTCAGAAAAATAGCTGAAATTAAATTACTTTATGGCTACACAATAAAAGATGGTATCTGTCAGTTTTCAATGAGCTGGAGACCTTTCTCTATTGTCTTTGTGGTGAAGTAATTACCAGTCTTGAAATGTGAAGGAATGTAATTGTTTTATGGCTTCCAGCATCTGCCAAAGATCTGAGGTCTATGCATTTTTACAGGCAGATGCTAAATACTCTAGCTTCCAGCAGTGGGATTTCACCTTGGATAGAGTCATATGACAAGAAATGATGTCATTCTGTAAGCTATCCCAGCAGTAATATTTGATATATTAATTTGAGAAGTCTGTGAAAGGTACAGGGTGTTCTGTATTCTGTCTTGGACCTGACAAGACCCATTCACCACAACATCTGCCTTGCTCTGTAAGTAAGTCTCTAGCATATAGTAATGCTCTTAGATACAGTCAGGAATATAGTGAAAGCTTAGATTAGATATTTTTCTTTATTTATTTGAGACTGTCCTGCAATATTGTTTTAAATATTTCATGTGGTTTTGAACTCTGATGTCACTGAATATATACTGGGCATTTTCTTGTTCTTTTATTATTTATTATTAAATAAATATCTAAACCTTTCATTGTGGCTGATTTGTGTTGATATATTTAAGTTTTGAGAGTATTTTCATATTTATTTGTTGACACTGTGTGGGCCACTCCTAATAGCCTTTATTTTGGTCAGACTACCATTTGTATTAATATTAATATTACACAGTAAGACTGTACATCATTTGTTAATGGCCTTAAAGTAGATGATAAGGAGTTGGCTGGTGGCAGTGATAACTACCTTATAGTCTGGGCAAAAGGGGGCATAGCTAGTAAACCTGTCAGCCTTTCCCAGGTGTGTGTGTGTGTGTGTGTGTGTGTGTGTGTGTGTGTGTGTGTGTGTGTGTGTGTGTGTGCGTGTGTGCGTGTGTGCGTGTGTGCGTGTGTGTGTGCAAATCAAACCTCAAAGAGTGTGTGCGCCAGTTACTTGGGCAGGGACATGAAGCACTGGTTGGACAGAGAGGGTGCTGGAGGTCTTGGCTTGGCCATGCAGCTCAGATCTCAGCTCTATAGCTGTGCCAGTGGAGAATCTTACTGGGGATCTGGAGAAAGAGGAAGAAACCAGCCCTGGACTGACTATGGTCTCTGTGCTCTCTTAAGGGAACTTGCACTTAATGCAGACAGCTGCATTTGGAAATACTGTGTTACTGTGTGTGTACTTGTCATCCTCCCAATGTATGTTCCCCACTGGCACCATGATGATTGAAGCTCCTTGATTACTGTTCTAGTGGTGGTTTCTCACAGTGAACATGTGCATATCACTGTCTTTCAGATAGTAACCAGACCAAGGGGAAACAATTTCTCCTCATAGAAAAATGAGATTATAATAGATGTTTTGTGACAACATGGATGAAGACTCGTTGAGCAAGCAGGGAATAAAATATGGAGGAATTAAGTGCTGTCTGACATTACCAATGTGATTAATGCAGTTAGAGGTCACAATAGATCCTGTGAGGCCTGTCACTGACTCTGCTCTGACATGATTCTCTGCGCAGCCAATGGATTACAATGGTATGAGAGGTCAAGGGATGCCACAGGTAGTGGCTCACCATTGATGCCTCTGATGAGGTCACAATATTTCTTGCCTCCCTGCATATGGCAATTGGGGGCAATGCATACCATGTGGAGGGATAGAAGCAGGAGTTCCTGGCCAAATGTATGTCTTGCTTTGCATGACATGGATGAGTATAGAGTAATTCATCACATATTAATATTGCATGCATATTCATGTATTGTCATTTTGGATTTACAGCAGTGGAACTGAATCATGCACATAGATCCACACAGGGTGATGACAATGAATGTGAGTGTAATGACATGTAGTCATACAACTGCAGTACAGACATAACAGTGTAACTAACATACATAATGCTGTCTGCATTAATATTCACAGGTCCATCTATGTCTGCACAATACCAGGGGATGGGAGGTGAGTGTCCCCATACAGTGTTACTGTGACCATTGCCTATAATTGCCTCAGCCTCATGCCATGGCACTTCTGTTTACTGTCATACTGATATTTCCCTAACATTGTGTATTAAAGGTACATCCAGTGGGGGTCCAAGCCATGCAGATGCAAGTACAAACAGACTAGGTATGTTACCATGACAGGTTCATAGTTTACACAAATGTGCAGCAGACTTGTAATACATGACATTAATGTCACTGTTTTTCTATAAAGGGATATCTGACAAACAGGTGCAACATTCATTGCATGAGTATCCACAGCCCCTGTTACTGTGTTGTATAAGTCATGATGACACTATTCTGTTCTGCATATATGACTGTTGTCTTTCTGCAGGATCCACAGTACAACACACAATCTCACAACAGCAGGAATCTCCCAGTGGTATGCTATTACCTATCTTTCATACCTGTCATTGCTGTTACTCCTGTTAATGTCCTCCATTAATACTATGTCCTTCTACCCATTCCTGGGCCAGACTTGATCATCATCAAGTGCACAAACAAGTTTTATGGCTTTGTAGTACCTATTGTATGTTTTAATGCTGATCAAATGGTTGATGTTGTGGTGACAATGATGTGATTAATAGTGCTGACTTTGTTTCCCAACAATAGTTGAATTGCATTCCTCTTCTACCATGCTGTCTTACACAATGACTTGTCAGTTGTGTGTTATGTTTGTATTTATCACATATGCTGTGCATATTAGATATGTAACCTAATTGTTAACTCCCTGTTATGTAGATTCTGTGACCCATGCACAATCAAGAACTAATAGTAAGTTAGTATTATCTGTAATGCTGCAATGAGATATACATGTCATATGTCTTTAATGGCATAGAACATGTGATGTAAGCATGTTGTCCTGATCTCCGTTATTTGTCTTTTCTTTCAGCATGTCAACTACCTGTATCCTCCATTAGCTCATCCACTGATCATGATGTGAGATCTGATGTGTCTCAGTATGGTAGCATGGCCCCTGGCACACAAGACAGTGATATAGTGATACAGTCTGGCCAAGATGGTGACAGTCATGTGGATGTGGCTGTAGCCCCAGATGTAGAGGGAATCTTGTCCAGCCATTCTTAAAATGAGGGGACATTAGATGATGGACAGGATGATGCCTGTGTAAAACAGACCCATGTTGAGACTACTGCTACTGTTGACATTTCCCCATAACACATTGATATTGCCCATCACATTAGATGTAGGTGTGCAGCAGGTGTGTATGGGCATGTGGCAGATGGTGTCCACTTACTTCTACCTGCAAATGAACATTTCCAGCAACATTGTGCATCTAATATCAGTGCACTTGCCTGTGACACTGATCGTGCTTCACACCATCTGGGTGTGCTGTATGAAGGACAGGAGCACAGACACAGTGAGCTAGTGGTGTCATTGGCTGCACAGAATTAATTTATGTTATCTCTGGCATGATCCATAGAATCTTTAACCTCTACAGTACTATAGCAGTGCAATAGAGGTTTGTGTGTCCTAACTGTTCTTAGACAATTACAACATGAGGGAGGAAGGCCCCCTCTCAGCAGAACCAACCTTGCCCATCAAGCATGAATGCATATGCTCCAACATGCACACAATTCTACTGCTGGCTCATCTGCTGTGGACCTGGCAGTCATGACCAGAAACTAGGTAAGATGATGTGTGTGCAGTTTTGGTTTGTTCATCACTATTTGGTTCCTGGTTCATTTTATTGTAGTCATGACCAGAAAGTCAAGTCTCACTCATACTCCTTCACCTCCACATGCTGGTACCACCCCATCAGTCTCCTCTGTGGAGAAACGTGGGCAAATGTTTCCATATGTGGTAGGTATAGACCAGACCACTGTGTGAACCATCATCGTGGGCACTGTAAACTGCATTAGAGTAACACAGACAGTTGATCCAATCTGTCCAGTAGTGTCATTTTCACTCTGTGGCAATGATAACTGCTGTGGAGAACAGTGTCAATCAAAAGCAACAAAAAAATGGATCAAAACCACAGTTAAGCAGAACCCCACAGTCAATAGAAGAACAAACAAGGATAAAAAGTAACAACAGATTCTACAGACCTTTTAATATACAAAACTTTTGTATAAAAAATCCTTCATAAGTGTAAGTATGATGAAGGATTTTTTATCCAAAAGCTTTGTATATTAAAAGTTCTAACTACGTTTGCAGAATCCGTTGTTGCAGCACAGTGGCAATGTCATCTGTCTGTGTTCACTGACAAGTCTGATGCTTCAGGAGTTTAACAGTTTTACTTATTATAGCTGACTCCATTTATTTAATTACTCTATCCATACTTTACAGTGATATTTTGGCTTGTGATATTAAGAACAGTTCCATATTACGTCCTGAATTGTTTACATGTTTGCAGCTTTTTATAGTGGTCAGATAGGAATGTACTGCTCTGATGTGAGTTCCTTATTATGTGCCATACACAGATACACCAGTATCAGTCTGTATGCATGCCTGTGTCAGCTGTGCCCTGAATTGATGATCCCTAGTGTGATAGATTTGTATATGTTCATAATGTTATATCCTATGACTATGTTATTATGTCTGATGTTATTATGTCTGATGCTCAATGTGTACATCTACTGGGTAATTGCCATTAGAGGCAATCCATGCAACTGTGGTGGGGGAAACACCTGAACATTAGTGTTTAATCTGTGTACTTCTGTACATGTGGCTTGCCATGACTCAAAGTTGTGCGTCAAACATTTCCATGTTGCCTGGGCCTGTACATGTGGTCACACCCTACATTGTCTAGACCTGTGTCTTCTACCCCTTTGTCTTCCTGTTCCTCTGCTGATACCCATGGGCTGTCATAATCAGACATCTGGGCGTTTTGGGGTACTTCATCCACACCTTTAACTGGAAGTGCATCATGTGTTCTTGTTAGCATGTTGTATAGCATGGCGCACACCATTATCACCTGTATTGCCTTCTCAGTTGTTTATTGCAGTGCACCCTAGATGTATCTAGACAGCTAAATCTAGCTTTTAGTATATCAAGCACATGATCTATGTTATTTTGGGGTGTTGCATGCTCTCTATTGTAGGCATCCTCTGCAGGGGTAGATAGTTCATGGTATGGGGGTCATTAACTACAATTCAAGGGGATAACCACAGTTACCTGTTGGGAATAAACACAGTACGGGTATTGTTGGGAAGGATATCTTTAGCTTATATCCTAACTGTGCTCTGTATTTAGCCAGTAGTAGTCCCTGAAGTATTTCACCTTGCTGGAATGTGGCCCTCAGATAACTTCTCCTCCATATGGCAGCATCATGGACACTTCCAAGGTGTGTTGCCATAAAGTTCTTTTATGCTGCCATCTGTTACACACATGAAATGGCAGTTCAGAGATGGCCAGCCTATTAGTCTGCTTCAGGATGTACTGTTTTTTTTCTTTTTTTTATAGATGTGTGTTCATTCTGTTGCACTGAGTACATGGTGGAAGTTTGCAGTGTCAAAGAACTGTTGCATTGCAGTTCTCTACTCCATGTGGGTGGATAGAACGTGTATGTAGTCATCCACATTGCTGCCAGGAATTTTTCAGGATACAACTGGCAGATGTCTGTTGACATTCCCACAGCATCTCCATGTGTTTGTGAAATGTCTCAGATGCAAGTACACTCAGGCTGAGACACACTTTGGTTTCAAGGGGGGTGGGTTTCATAGATTCATAAGTTCATAGGTATTTACTAGGTAAATGACCACAAGGGCCTTTTAAGCCTAGCCATGCATTCTAAATTTCTGCCATGTTTTGGTTCCCTTGATAAGTGTAAGCAGGAGCTTGGGAGATGAAACAGTTACAACCAGGGGTCTGGGAGATGAAACATTTACAGACTGCCTGTGTCCATTGAAGACATAGGTGCCAAACCAGGGATGAATTTCCTGTCCCCATCCAGTTGTCCAAGTTACACCTCAACTGAGTTAGGAAAGAACTCTGCTGCACATGAATGGGGAGGCTTTTCCCGAGACGGGGGAGTCTCTGGGATACATACCTGTTTCTCCAGCAGGTCCTATCTATATCAAAGGCAAGGTTTAAGTCTTTAGAATAAGTGATTCTGGTGCTGTTTGTTTTGCAAATATGCAGGAGGTCCATCAGGGTGGGGTCTGATAATGCCTTGTATGCCAGGCATAGCTCTTCCCTAAACAGCCTTTAGGAGACAGAATACAGGGATTGGACCTGGAGATATTCTGCATAGAGCATATCATTTGCATTCTGTATTCTTCTTAGTGAGGAACCTGTGTGAACATTCCATTTGTTGGATGTGCCTGGTTAAGTACATACCAAAGGGGGCATTATACTCAATGATAGGTCTGATGAGTGCCAAATACAGTGGAACAATGATTTCCTATGGAGCTTTGCTTATAAGTTACATAACATAGAACGATTTCCTCACTGCTGTAAACACATGATGGCCAAAGGCTAGATTAGTGTCTATGTGTGTCCTCAGGTCCCTGACTTCTGATAGTTACCACGGGTTGCTAACTTCCCAAAGGATACTATTATGCATTTCTTGGCATTTAGTTTTAGTCCATGACTCTGACATTAGTTATTTGTCATGTCAGCCCTTCCTACAGAACATTTGTGTTAGTGGGGGATTCTATGACTGCTCCTAATTTGCAGTCATCTGCAGATTTAGTCAGCCAGAGGCCATTGACATTTGCTTTAACTTCAGAGAAGTAAATGCCAAAAAAGAGTAGTCTCAGGACCAATCTCTGAATGAATCTGCTTGTTATTGGCCTCTTTGTAGAGCTGGACACCTCAGCTCTAACGTCCAGTGTCCTGTCTACTGAGTGACATAAGGGTTTATACCTAACCACTTGAGTTTGTCAGCAATGCCTGAGTGGGGTATTGTGTCAAATGCCTTGGCCTGGTCAAAGTAAGCAGTGTGAATCATTTTCCCTCATCCATTGCTTTGGTGAACTTCTCAAAGCAGTCCACCAGGAATCACATGGTCCACAGAGACATGTGTAGGGTACTTATTTTGCAGACAGTTGACACCAGCTGTCTGTCTAGGCAGTACCTGTGAATTATTCACTGGTCTGACAGCTGGTATAGTCACAGTCTTGCTCTCACACTAGCTGGCTGCCTTCTAGGGCACAAAACCACATCTTCATTCATGGCTTATATTACTGCAGCCTGTTGCAATTCATTAAATGCAGGTTTCAATTTTTTTTTGTGGTATTTTTACAGAATACAGCAAAATCTGTACTAGTAGTAGCTTCTGTTCCTTGTGAGGCCATATAGAATGCACAGAGGATTTCAGAAACAGAGTTGGCATTGCAGTTTGTCACATTTAAGTTGCGTTGGGCATGCATGATGTGTTTTGGAATCAGATGGGTGTGAGGAGAATCTTTAATTTCCCTATGGTGAATAGTTAAGTACTTGGATTGCTTTCAGCGTGTCTTCTGAAATCACATCCACAACTGGTGTGCTGAAATCCTCCTTTGGCATGCTGTGCTGTCCATAAATAGCTTTTGGAATCTGGCCCGCAATTGTACTCTCTCTGCGCACATCTACAACTTCAGAGCATTGTTTCCGTTTCTCTTAAAATAATGAACTTTGATCAATTGCTATACTACAAACTATTTTGTCTTTGTTCAATGGATCATTGCATACATGTAAAGAATAAATAAATAACAAATACATTGCATATTTTTATAGGTTCACAGTGATTTGATTGTTTTTCCCTTTGTCTATTTCACTTTCTTGAAATGTAAGAACATTGAATACCTTTAAGTCATTTCCCCATGGGATCATGGGATGCAAAAATATGGCATGATGTACTTATTCTTGTTTTTTTTTTTTTTTTTGGTATTCTGCTTACAGTGAAAAGCAAGCTGAATTTATAGATGTACATCTACGAGTTTTCCACCAAAACAACTTGTAATGAGAAAATTTCCTAGTCAGTGCAGTTTAGACAATTTTTTTTTTTTTTTTTTTTTTTGTTAAGAACAAGCTATCTCTATCTAAGAGTTTCAGACAAATTACACAACTGAAAATAACTTAATTGTGATTTTAATAAGAAAAAAATAAACTGTATATTGTATTTCTGCATTGGAAATAATCAAAAAACAAAAAACAAACTTTTTCACTTCTGATACAATGTAATACTTGTAATGTTTCTCAGGAAGCTCTGTAATAGTGCAGACGACTTTAGACTTGTTATATCTTCTATGAGATCTTTATGATGCCTACCAAGTACTGTTGCAGGGACCATACCACATGGCATACCGAATAAGATGAGTGCCCACGTCCTCTCTTTTTTTTTACAGTGATTGTTACTGTAGAACAGATTTAGCAGGGCGAACTATGGCTGAATAAAATATACCCTGTATATCCAATAGCTTAATTCTCCCTGGGTCTACCACAGTTGTGCCATACCCTGGATATGTCCCTTAACTGTGTGAGTCTCATCCACACAGATGGGAGCAGCCTATTGTGTTTTAAAAGTTTTGAATACACCCAAAGTGAGGAGAATAGTGTCTCTACAGGAGCTATCACACTGTATCCAGCTGTTAAACGGGATTGAGAAGTTGCTCCCTAACTTCCTGATATGCTGGGTGTGCATATGCATGTGTGTGGGTATGCAATCATGACATTGAGAAATTAGTACTCACATCTCTGTTGTGACACACATAGTTCAAAACCCTATCCACTTGCTATCTGACTAGTGCTGCATGACCTGATTCCTGATGTCAACAAGGAAAGGGCACACCTCCAGTACACCTCCTCTTCCACTTATCCATGACATTTTTCTCTCTATTCCTGCATCAGTTCCTCCCACCTACAGATGTCATCTGTCTTACAGTCAGAGCTTTATCTATCTATGTCATGTAGCTGAAAACTACAATTTCTTAAAGTTATAGTACTACGCACTACAGTAAAGAATACACTTACATATAATTTACTTAAATTTGTAAGTTTACTTGAATATGAGACTCTCAATGTAATACAGATGTAGTGAGATTTAAACTTGAAATAGTCTTATAACGTGACCTTCACTATATTGGAATGTTTCTGTCAATGCACAAAATAGATATATAATTAGTCATGTTATCACAAACAGTGATAAGAAGCTGCGGTGGTGCAGTGGTAGTGTTGTTGCCTCACAGCAAGAGGTTCTCCTGTTCAATTCTTGGCTGGAGTGCCTTCTGTGTTGAGTCTGCATGTCATCCCCATGGTCGAGCGGTGTTTGAAAGACATGCATGAATGGGTGTGCCTTTGATGAAGGTTGGGCATCAGGCTGGCAACTCGGCACCATAAAAAAATCTACTGCCAATCATTAGCAGACTAGAGTTCTGCTGTGGTGACCCCTAACTGGAAAAAGACAAACAACATCACAAACAGTGATGCTGTTGCTACCAAGCTGCCCATTTAGATAACAATGTTTTCTATAAACACACCCACATGTTCTGCTTTTAGTTCAGTGCAGAACATAGTTTCAGGCACAGATTTATGACACTGAGACATTTCTAGTACTCACTAGACTAACTGGGTTTGGTCAGTATTCTGAAATGATTAAATAATGAAGGACAAACAGACTTAACAGTATTTCCTTTAATGTCTGGGTAAAATACCAGTGCCATGTTAGATTGTCATCTTGTGGAAGCTACATATCAGTTCATTGAAAAAAAGAGCCGGACAGATGTTTAGTAATGTATAGTTTGTATATTTGTGATGTTATATGGTTGAGGTCCACTGGAGAAAATATAAAAGAAGTGAGTCTGCCATAATCATGCATAAATATTTTATCATACATGCATACAGTCCTCAGAGTTATTATATATTATATTCTAATGCATCTGTTACAGTGCAGTAGGCAAGTCAGTGATACAACTATGCTGTATCTTGCAGCTGAAGGAAAGTAACTTATTAAAATGTATATCAAACATTTGCTGTGGATTTCATGCACAGTAATGCTATAGGATGCAAAAATAGATTTTTTACAGCAGAAATATAGTACATCTTATTTTCTTCATGAAGCAGCAATGTATTAGAAGTGTTGTGAGGCTCCAAGCAATTTTTCAAGATTCTGACAGGTATGCTCTGCTTTCAGGTGACTGTGCAGAGGGAGATACTGACAACCCTAGATAGCAAAGAAGCTCAGCAAAGCCGTGTGCCTCATTTCCCATAACTAGTGGGATGCCTAACATTTGAACAAGAATGCTACAGGCAAGTAAAGGCTGCTTTTGAAGACTGCTACTGATAAGATAAAATGTTGCCTTAAATTGCAGCTCTGTACTATTTATCTGAGGACAGAAAATGCCCTCCATCACTTCTTAGAAGGAATTATATTAACAGCAGTGCTTAAAATGTTGTAATCCACAGAAAATCATTTATGGATTCTGTGGAGGGAACACATTAGTGCAAATATGTCTCCAAATAATTTCAGGCAGTGCTGATATAGTAATCTTTCTAGTACCTGGTGTTTCTGAAATTAGGAAATTTCCTTCTAAGTCTAATGTGAACTCCATCGTTTTACTGTTTAGTCTTTCATGTTTAAGAAATAACATGTTCATATTTTGAAGATGAAATAGCAACTGACCTTGGGATGAAGTCACACACCAGCAACTTAGAAACATGACCACAAGTCATACTGGGAAGTAATAGACTAAACACCAGCTATATTGCTGTGCTGCTTTTAACAGGATAATGCATTATATTGATATATCTCTTGCTATTGCTTGCCCACAGCTGAGAGTTGGAAAATAATCTGACAATTTTATCAAATAACACAAAAGCAATGATATGACAGAATTATGAAGGCAGTTTTTTGGATGGTAATATTTACAAAGGGAGGCATTGGTAGCACAAACATATTTAATCCCCTTATAAAATGCTGTGTAGTCTTCATAAGATATCATATAAAGACAGAGAAAAGTTTATAAAATAATCTCTACTCTGTACACAATATACACTTTAAATTACCTTAGGGGAGTCCACAGAATCTTATATGTACCATATTAAAAGGAAATATATATGACGACAAAATACAGATTTTCGGTTTTCAGACTAGGCAGTCCAGAAGAGATACTAGGAAGAATTATTCAGTGAAAGAGCAGTGGATGACTGGCATAGCCTTCATTAAGAAGGAGCCAGGTTAAAATAGTAATGGGGTTCAACAGTATTTGGTTAAGCATAAAGCCATCCTTGCTAGAACTGGAGAAGCAGAAGAGATGGAACGATCTATAAGCAGTGCATTCAACTAATCAAATAAATATTAGACAAATTACACATGTCATGATGTCTTTATCTGCCAGCTGGCCTACCTTTCTAAATGTTTACTACATAGATTGAGGAGGCATCACTTGGATCACCACATCTAATTTTCAAACCCACATTTTTCAAAAGAAAATGCAATATCTGTTTTGTTCAATAACTAAAAATATTGTAGAAGTTTAAACAGAAAAAAGTGGCCAAGACAGAGCTTATCTCAAGAAACCTTTATATTAATGAGAAGTGTACAAAAGCACTACCAACTTTAGAAAGTGTGGCTTTCAACAGCACCAGCTTTCTTAAAGGGATGAAGTTCCAATTAATTTATACTACATCTACCATCTAAAGATATAAAAAATATATGCAAACTATATGCACTTGTATGTAAAACTTTGTACTGTAGGTATGTCAACCCTCACAGCACAAATGGCAGTTTCTGTATTCAAGCTCTAAGCCTATTTGAAACACTCCCCCCAACATTTAAAGTTAACTTTTTAACCCAAATTTTGAACCAAATACAAAACAAATCTTGTCAAACAACCCCAATAAAAGTGTTACTCCTCACATGACATTAAATAACCACTTCCAGACTTTCCTTCATACATTGTCAGTCTTTAACATTATACATAGTTTATCACATGAAAGCTTATTACACCAACTTGCATTTTTTTCATGTATTAGTTTCTCACTTGAAAGCTTATTACACCAACTTGCTTTTGTTTGTTTCTCATTTATTTTCATTTTTTGCAACTATAAGTGACTGTTGCTCCACATCTATAGTCAATTCCTCCCTGGTTAAATCTTATCACAAACTGATCACCATGGAAATCTCCATCTCACCTACATGCCTCGCTAAGGTGATCACCCTGAAAAACTTCTCTAAAGTTGACTTTGGGCTCCTAAAAACAGAGGTGGCTAACTTCTTGGCACCCTTACAAATGGAAAATAGCTGCATGACTGCCGAATTATACACCAGTTCACTGTACTAGCATGTACACAAATGCATGGACCTTGCCATACCAAATAGAACTAAGACACTCTCCTCCAAAAAAAGGAAGTCAATCTGGTGGTCCCCAGCCATCAGTAAACTCTACAATAGAAGGAAGAAACTGTTGCAGAAAAAAATGAAGTCACAAGACTGGAAAACCTCCCTTATCAGTCTCAACAAAAAGTTGAGATCCCTTATCAAATCCTCTAAAGCCAGCTAAGAAGGCAAAATTGCGGCTGACACCAAAAACAACCACAAAGCCTTCTATAGCTATATCAAAAACCTCAAAGGCAATACCCAGATTTGCTCTGAGTTATTGTACAATGGGACTTCCTATACTGAGCCAACAGATATAGCCAACATACTGGCCGACAGAGTCAGTGCCAACTTTAACCCTCCCCCCAAGGCCCTATCACAATACCAGAAGAAAGCCTGGTACCCCCCATTTCTGTGGCACAGGTAAAAGCTGCATTGTCCAAAGCCCAGAATACAGCATCCATAGGACCTGATAATATCCCTGTCTGCATCCTACATGAGCTACAAAATGAACTATCACCACATCTGTGTGCCCTGTTCAATCACAGCATTACCTCAGGTTATGTCTCTAACAAGTGGCGCAATGCTACAGTCATCCTGTTCCATAAAGGGGGGCCAACTACAAACCTTGGGTACTATCACCCCATTAGCCTGATGAGTATGGTATGCAAAGCTATGGAGCACATCATCATGGACTTACTTAACAAAGATATAGACAATCTCCAAACTCTTGACCCCACCTAGTTTGGCTTTGTCAAGGGGAGATCCTGCCTGCTGAACCTTGTTGACTTCTTCGAGGCAGTCACCAAGGCTATGGATGAGGGTAAGGCAGTGCATACAGCCTCCCTTGACCTGGCCAAAGCCTTTGATACCATTCTAAACTCAGGTATCATTGATACTCACCAAACTAGGCATTGATCCTTACATCACTAGGTGGGTTGCAAAATGTCTCACAGACAGGACCCACAGAGTGAAAGTTGCGGACTCCAAGTCAGACTGTTGACCAGACATGAGTGGAGTCCCACAGGGCTTGGTCCTGGGCCCTCTCCTGTTTGGCATCTACTTCTCAGAAGTCCAGGTCAACGCAGAAGGACTTTGGCTGATGACTGCAAGTAAGGAGTCATTATCAACTCCCCAGGTGATGCAGACATCATACAAAAGTGCCTCTCTGAGACAAATGACTGGCACCAGAACCATGGCCTGAAGCTTAAGGGCAAAAAATGCATTATCATCCCCTTTGGAAAAAACTCAGTTCCCAAGAATTTCCATGTTGATGGGAGCCCACTGAACACTGAAGGGGCCATAAGAGATCTGGGCACCTAGGTCGACAGCTACCTCACCTTCAACCACCACATTGCTACTGTGGTCAGAAAGTCCTTCTATGTGGCACATTTTATAACCAAAGGTTTCACATCCAGGAAGAAAGAGATCATGATCCCTCTCTACTCATCGCTCATTAGACCAGTCATCAAATATAATGCCCCATTTGGCATGTACCTGACCAAATACCTACAACAGCTGGACAGGCCACAAAAGTACCTCACAAAAAGGATCCTAGGCCTTAAACACATGTCCTACATGGATAGACTCAAGAAACTTTAGCTGTTCTCAGTCTCTTATTGTTTACTTAGAGGTGATCTCTGCTTGACTTACAAAGCCATGTCCGACCCAGCCCTACTTGAAATGCTACACCTATAGAAATCCCAATTCTCCCGCACCACATGCTTCAAAGATCACAACCTCATTCCCACAATTAACAGAACATGCTGGAGGAACAGGTTTATCTCCCAAAGCCTGCCCATACTCTGGAATAAGCTTCCCATTCATGTCAAGCAGAGCACCTCACTGGGCCTCTTCAAGAGAAATCTTGATGAGCAGATAGGTAACAGAAAGTTCACTTCAGGGATAATTCCATTTGCCCTATTGGATAGGGGCATTTTGAGTTAACATCAGGTGGCACTGTGCCTGGGCAATCTTTTTGGGCTAGGCTTGTAAAGGCTCCAGGACCATTAGCCTAGTACACACATATGAACCTATAAATAATTTGGCTGCATGTATTTTCTTCTTTCTATAATGGAATTATAAATATTGTTTATAACTTCTGTATCATTGTGATATATTTGGTCATTACATAATTTGTTGTCTTTATGTCCATGAAGCAGCTTTTGCTGTACAAATATAAACATCATTAACTCTTCTCTGATATTTCATCATTTCTATATATTAATATTTTGATCTCTGTTCATTCATCTTTTTACTGATATGCTGCTGGACAGAGCATTAAAATGATCCATATCTATTGCAATTAGAACTCTTCTGGAAAACAAATATAAATAGATAGATAGATAGATAGATAGATAGATAGATAGATAGATAGACAGACAGACAGATAAGAAAATAAATAATGTAACAGTGTGGGGTTCTTGCCAAACTGGTGTCTCGAGGTGAAGAATCATAATATTAATACTCCTAGGGAGTCAGTAATCGCCATGTAGGCTTAGCGTGAAACCTACATGGACTTTACATGGTTGCGTGATGAGCAGCACTACTAATTGCATATGCATGCAGCACATTGGGCTTATATGGATACAAGTGTGATTTGTGGTTGGCAACAGTGTTGCCATGCAGGAAACTGTGTAAAGCAGCACAAACACCTTCAGAAATGCAGACACATTTACCTACAGGCAAACTAGTTATGCAAGACTGTGCAGACAGCCACAATGACTACCAGGGTTTAATTTAAGACAATGAGTACAGTTCTGACACTTTATAGGAAAGTATAGTCAATGCTGAGTACAGTACAAGCATTTTTTATGCATTCTGAATTAAAGGTTTAAGGAGGTGTGTGGTGAGGTACATGCAAAATGCTGCACTGTACTCAGTTATTGGTGTGATGATGGCTGAGGACAATGGGGCTATAATATCCTTTGATGTGGATATCCTGTCCATGCTCAGGACTTGTGCTACATACAAGGGATTTGCACTACTGCTGGAACATGCTTTTGGAAGTTCTGGTTACCTATCTAGCTGACTACCCAGGTCACGTACCACTTGGTTTGCTCATAGGGGTCTGCTGTTTATATTGTAATTAGGTTGTATATTTGCTTTCATAAAGGAACTAATCATGATTTTTGTTCATCTACTGTGTATCCATGGTTCTGGCAACAATACTTTGTGTGTGTTAATACTTCCTGCATTATACCAATACCATTCCTGGATTTAATGATTGTCCACAAGTTGCAGTCATCCACAAAGCTGGGTAGACAAAGGATGTGTATGTTTGTCTTGACTTCTGAGACTTAAATGCTGAACAGAAAATGTCCTAATACAAAATCCTGAGATATGGACTTGCTCACTGGACTCTAGCTAGACATGACTTCACACACTTCGACATTACTTTTCCTGCATGTGATCCATTTGTCTGCCCCCTTGGTTACATTGGTGTTTATACCCACTTGAGACAGTTTATCTATAATACTTGAGTGTGAATTTTTGCCAAATTCCTTGGCCAGGTCAAGTTACATGGGATGTTAGTCTTTTCCTCATGCATACCCTTGGTGTTCTTCTTGAAGACATCTAACAGATTTATCAGACATGATGTAGACTAAGCAACTCAAACATGGTTTTGGTACACAGTCAAGAGATTATCTGTGTCCTTTTTGATAAGGTCCATGATGACTCATTGGTCTGCCTCAGAGATGAGGAGAGTCAGGAGTATGGATCTGTAAGTCCCTGCATCAGGTGATGCCCCCCCTTCCCCCCATTCAGATGGATGACTGTTGCTGTACACCCTTCTGCAAGAACATAGGCTGTGTGGAGTCTTTGTTTAAGTAGGGATCCAACTGTGTCTGCTAGGTCAGGTTTTAAGTCACACTATAGGCAACCTGAGATGTTGTTAGGGCCCATTGATTTGGTGATTTTAGCCTTAGAGAGCACACAGAAGAGCTGCTCTCCTGAGAAGATAAACTGAGTAATGTTTCCATGTATACTTTGGCTAATGGACACTGGTAACAGAGGAGTGAAGTGTGAGACAAACTGTAAGCTAGCAGATTATCTATTTTCTCTGGCTGAGTTTGGCTGATGACATCTAAAAACAGCTCTGCACTTAATTGTCCTTCCCCTTAACATTCCACACTTATTTAAATAAATGATTTGTGACAGCATCTTCAAATACAACCTTGGTTATGTATCATATGCCACACAGTGATACTGTTTACACAGTTACACAACTGCACCATGTCATGCAATTACATCAATTGCACAACATATGCCGATATGTGTTTCATAGAAAAGTTGTATTTGAGTAGCCTGATACCATATAAGGACACATTACAAATCGGCTGGTTTTGGCTTGTGCAGAACATTTACTGACACAAATGCTAATGGTCACACAATGCTGCTGCTGATCACCTCAGTAGTCCTTAGGAATAGCAACACAATTGTGCATACAATGAATTTCACAATGTTGCAATTGAATCAAAACGTGATATTTTTGTGGGTATCATAGCATTACAAGATGTGGATGAAACAAGACTTATGTGCCCATGTAATCAGTATGACATTATACTGATGTATGGCACAGAGCATTTAATGATGGTAGGTATACACATGCACACCTGGGCCATACTGCAAGTATCAATGTGATGGTTGAATGAGAACTGCGTAGAAGGTTTATCTGATCCACTACAAAAATACATGCCTTAATAAGCCCGCAGTATACATAGTATCATCCCATGTCAACAGTTCTCAGCAGGCATATTACTACATCTGTTATAGAAGGAACATGCAATGAAATGGCAGCAGCAGTCATCAATACATTACATCACATCGCAGATTGGAATACACTCTTGTAGGCTAACCGTGCATACATACTTCAGCATAGCACATGTCAATAACAGCAATACTGACATGTGAAATGCAAATAGGGTGACACGCCATTACTAAACTAATGGCCAACATCACATAAAATCCTAGCTATTATTATAACATTTGAAGCAAACTCACTATATATGTGTGATGTAAAATGGTAAGGATGTGTGTGTGTGTGTGTGTGTGTGTGTGTGTGTGTGTGTGTGTGTGTGTGTGTGTGTGTCTGTGTGTGTGTGTGTCTGTGTGTGTGTGTATTTCTTTGATTGCATTACATAGTGCCTCTCTCCATATGTGTTATGCGTTCTAATCCATGACAGAATTAGCACTCACACATCCAGTGGTCCAGAGATGGCTTGTAGTAGCTCATGGAAGGACTCTGCTTCACGATGTGTGTATACACACACACACACACACACACACACACGCACACACGCACACACGCACACACATGCACACACACACACACACACACACACACACACACACACACACACACACACACACACACACACACACACACACCATCAGACTGGGATTATTTGAACATTGCATATGTCTGACTTTAACACTGTCACTTTGCACTTTATAGAGTATGATAGCATCATTGCATGCTGAGAAGAACATGTTGGGATGAGTGTCTGACATAGATGTGTAGTTGCATCTCAGTGTAAAATTGTCTCAAAAAAATTATTTGCATGGATGCATACTCAAGATGCCTGCTGTCAGATTAAGACCACTAAATATCTAGCTAAATAAGCTGGAGAACACAGTACTTAACTCACTACTACAGCACAAGTTTGCTTCAGTAATGTCAGAGTGCACTTTCTACAGGATGACTTTATCAGTGTATGTTACAAGAAGATGTTTGGAGGTGTATCTGACATAGCTGTGGACTCACCTGCCATTCTAAAATTGACAACATACTGATTTTACAATGAACACTCACACATCAGTTGACTGAAGTGAAACAAGAACTACCTACAAGACACAATACTTAAAGCAAGCACTACAGCACAAGTCGGGCTTTTTGAGTGTCAGACAACAATTTATAGCTCATGACTTCAGCAGTGTATGTTTGTGAGAAGAATTTGGTAGTAGGAGTGCCTCACATGCTGTTCTAAAATGGTCTCTCAAATGTAAATTAACTGAATGCAAACACACACTCACAAGTTGACAAGAGTGAGACTAGAACCCCTATCTAACTATCCAGAACACAATACTTAATGCAAGTGCCATAGCACAAATCTAGCTTTTAGAGTATCAGGCAACACATTATAGCTGATGACATCAGCAGTTATGTTTGTGAGAAGAATATGGTAGTAGGAATGTCTTACATGGTCTCTTGAATGTTAATTAATGGAACACATTTGAAACTTTCCACCTCGGTTTTAAGTAACGTGAAGTTTGCTTTTGAAAAGTTTTTCACAGTGGTTTCTTTGACCAGAGGTAGTGACGGAATGTGAATATCCAGAGTGATTAGTTTATGGTCAGATCTAACCAGCGAGGGGTTGACCTCCGGTGTGTAACACTGGTCGCCCATGTTGGTGATGACCAGGTCCAATATGTTGTCACATCCAGTGGGGGTGTTGAACAGTTGATCCAGTTGCTTTCAGTTTATAAATTCTAGGAAATGTTGGACAAGGGAGTTTGTACTTGAGTAGTTCTCCCAGTTAATGTTTGAGTAATTGAGATCACTCAATATCAGGGTGTTTGGTAGGACCTTTATGTTTCCCAGTGTTTTCAGGAATGTGGAGTGGGGCCCTGGGACATGGTGGGTGATCTGTAGCAAGCTATAATTTGAATAGCAATTTTGCCCGTTGTTAGTTGCATTTGGATGATCTCTGAAGCATCGTGCTGTGCCACTAACCTGGAGGTGTGGGTATCCTTGATGAATATGGATACTCCCTCGCCTTTTGTATTTTGGTCTGGGTTTTGTGGCTGAAATGTATGGTATGAGTTGTAGCCTGGTAGTGCTGGGGTGCTCTCTGGAGCCTTAAACCAGGTTTCTGTTACTGCACATATATCAATTTTATCCATACTGAGGAGTGCCTCAAGTGCATGCATTTTGAGGTTTAGACTTCTGGTACTGAGTAGCATTACCCTCAGTTTTTTGTTACTTGTGCTATTTATGGCAGTGGGTTAGTCTTTTGAGCCTTGCCTAAAAGGCACTATGGGGGTGGCAAGAGCCTTGGCAAGTATTCGGAAGCCTAAGAGTGACAGATGCAAGCCATTTCTAGCGAAGCAGCGTGGCTTGTCGAGCATATCATCCCAGGCTGACAGACACTGGATCCCCTTTGAATGACACCAGAAGCTTAGCCAATTGTTGAAATTGATATTTTTTTCTCTGTACTGTGGTATCATTCTTGGTGAGGGCAGGATGCTACTCAGGGTCAGGATCATACTGACCTGGGCTACATGAACAGAGAGCTCCTCCATGTCTCTTTTCATGTAGTACAGGGAGGTATGGCTCAGGTCATTCACATCAACATGGACAATAACAGAGTCATATTTGTACTTGTTCTGGAGTGACCTGAGTGCTTGTGTTATGTGGTGGATCCTAGCACCCAACAGGCAGCTAACAGTAACCTTCTCCTTGTTCAGCCTAGTGAGTGGGACGTGAGTGTGCCTGACTATAGTGTCACCTATTACTAGTGTGTTGGGTGTGTTATTTTGCCTTAAGAGCTGTGATTGCATGGCATTCTGGTTTTGTGAAGTATGTGTTTCATGATTTGTGTTGGGGATGGAGGTTGGTTGGATGTCTGCTTTGGAGGTCTCTGTTGCTTTTGCAGATTTTTATTTAGAGCCTCTGAGTATGTTTTCATGTATTTATGTGTGTTTTTTGCCAGTGTTGGTTTCATAAGTCTATGTGAGACTGGTGGTGTGATTCAAGTAATTCCCTTCTCCTCTTGACTGCCTGGTCCCGTCTTGGGTTGAGAGAACTTAGCCTTCAGTTTGGCTATATAATTGCATCTCTCGCATGTGTTAATGTTTGGTGGAAGGAGGAGATGGCTGTCTGTGTACATGAGACAATTGTAACATTGCCTGAAAATGCCCAGATTCACCAGTTGGACCAGAGAGTACACCTGAAACTGCCCTTTGGACATGCCTGGATAGGTACACTGAACTGTTTTACTGATTGGCTGGTAAGGTTGAATAGAGAGCCTTGTCCTTCTCTACAGTATAGGGTGGTCTAGTGCTAAGGTTTATTAGTGCTTGCTATGAGTTTTGAGCAAGTGCTGGGCTGAGAAGTGAATGGTTTGAGTGCTTAAGTTGAAAGTTTGTCTAGTTCCAAGGGAAAAATTGAAAAGTATACTTTGTGGAGCTGGGAATAGTTATACCCTAGTTAACCGGCACTGCCCGGCGTACAAAACCGCGCAACTGCGAGTTTTATATCAGGGAAATGAAAGAGATAGAAATTAGCCCAAAATGGCCAATCAGCTACTAATTTCTGGGCTGAAACCACTCCTCCAGGGACAGATAGGCTGCTCAAAGCTCCCTCTCTCACAGTGAACAGAGAAACTTCCTTCTATCCAAGTAACGGATGGGCAAACACAGAAATTTGTAACACAGCCCTGAATTCAGCATTAACCTAAAAACTGGACCATACTAGCTTTTACACTGCTGCTGGACAATTTATAGTGGATGACATCATCACTGGATGCTTGAGAGAAGATGATGGGAGGACTGTACGAAATGGAAGTGCAGCATGTATGACTGTCAAAATATTTGTTCTCCATGGGACTGGATTGCTGACAGTATGATACAGATCATGTTCTTTGGACCACACACACACACACACACACACACACACACACACACACACACACACACACACACACACACACACACACACACACACATACATATACCAGTTGACTGTAGTGAAATTAAAACCCTACCTAACTAGTTATGCTAGATACAAAACTCAGTACTTAACTCATTACAGCCACATGATGCCTCTAGGGTGTTCTGCAGTTGCATCCTAGTGATGCCTTTAGGCTTCAAATATTGTTTGTTCATATTTGCATTAATAATTCCAAAACCATGCTGCAGACAAAGTATCAACAGATTTAATCTTAAAGCAAACAGAACTGTATTGATACTTAATTTCTGTCTGGTGCAGATAATAAGATATTAATTTGTGTTTATATAATATTTATTCATATTGCCATAAATGTTATTCTTTTCTAAATATCCTGAAAACTACATTGCACAGATAGAACTGCTTAGCCAAATATGAAAGCTCTCAGCTCGATGAACAAAACACTGCTGACGGTATGTGTGTAGCTGGAGTGGTTGTTGTGACATTTTAAGTTGTTTACAAAATATTACAAATGTAATGATTACTGTGTTTACTATGACTTATAATATCCAGTTTAAGACCTGAAGCCTCAAGAATATTACTACTATAAAATTAGTTTGTGCTGAAGCATTTGTCATTAGCACTTCTTTAGTAACACCTGTGGTTCAAGAGCTATGTACATTTGTTTCAGGTTTGGACATAATGTGAGTCTATCAAAAAGCTTAGGCTCCACCCATTGGAAGTCACAATGCAAACTTCCAGAGCTCCATTGGAGGGAATGAGTTAATGCAAGTGCCACAGCACAAGTCTGACTTTTATACTGCTGCTGGACAATTTATAGTGGATGACAACCTCATTGGATGCTTGTGAGAAGATGTTGCGAGAACAGCTTTGTTCTGCATGGGACTGTATTGATGATAGTAGGATTCAGACTTATGTCCATCTGACTATGCACACACACACTTGCACATACATAGAGGCACACACTTAATATGGCTGCTGTGGTAGTGGCAGTGAGTTTTTTAAAATTAATTAATTTAAATTAATTAATTAATTAGTTCATTTAATTAATTAATTTATTTATTTATTTATTTATCTATTATATAACACACATGATACAGGGGTTGAAACCAGCTCAATCTGATTTTTTGATATATGTATTCAGGATGTAATTAAATAATTACATGAGATATTTTTTGCAAATGTGAGAGGAATGACTGCGGTGAAGTACTATATAAAAATTAGCACTACTCAATTGATTTATGTCAACAGTACATATACAACATGTACAACTGTGCCGCAGTTTTGTCACCATCATCATCAGTGCCTGATGAGACACTGACATCAGGTGACACAGGGCTCACTCTTCCACTGTCGTGATAACCTGTTATAAAAATTGATTAATCCAAAACTTTATTAAAGAACAAAAGCAGTGCATTTAGAAATATGGCACACATGCACAAAGTGTTTGGAATACATTAACAATCAAGTGAAAGAAAGCACAGACAAAGACATCAGAGAAGAAAATATAAAGAGCTAAATGAAACTAGAATGAAATAGCAAGATACTCAATCCATAAAAGCAAAGTCAGTCACAAGAGTAGACTACTGAAACAAGACAAACGCAAAACAAATTAACTGAAGTATTAAAAACAGTGATTAGAAGACAATCTAACATCTGCAGTCTCTATGCCGCAGCCAAAGTCCAAGTTTTCTCAACATAGTTGGAACAGGAAAAGTCTTGGTGGTTTTCACCTTGTGACAACATGCAGCCCATAATATATGCATGGCAGAAACTAAGGCAAAATCTGCCTGTGCCACAGCAGGAGTCCAGACACAGTCATAATTCCCATATAGGCAATTTTCTAGAGTAACAGGGAACAGATGAGTGAATGGGGAAAAAATGTCATACTCCTTCCCAAAAAACAGATATTCGCTAACAATCCAAAAAGAGATGAAAAGCATCTAAACAACCAACAGTGCTACCACTATTACAGACAGTACAACAATACACACAACAGGCTTGAAATAATACATTAGATTACTAGAAATTGATCTGCAGTATTGAAATAACTTGATTTGTCTTACTACCTGCAGGAGGCCTACATTGCTGGATTCCTGATGGTTCTGAAATAAGTTAAGCAAGAGGTAAGGTCAACATCATCACATTTAACAGTAAAACAGGAGGTACTACATGTATTCCTCCCAATTAGCATGATGTGAAAGTGTCTGATAACTCCAAACTGAGCTTATCACTGTAGTAATATTCAATCCCATCCCCAAAACACAAGTGACACAGAAGTAACTTTTATTTCAATTGTTTTTACTATACAACAGTATTTAACTGGTCATATAACAATGCCTGTGTGGAAGATCTTATTGGGACTCAGAAGGAATTGTACCCACATCAATGACATATTGTGGGCCACTCTGCTGTGAGCTGTGTAGTGTCAGAGGATTTACCAGGAAGTCCTCATTGGGGGAGAAAGGTGGTTCTGCAGAAAGCCAACCATGGGTTATCTTCTGGTCTTGGGCAACAGCAGTTGCATGCCTCCATGTGGATGTGAGGATGTCAGTTGTCCTGTGATGCACCTGCTCATAAGTATGGCCATGGCCACCCATGGCACTTATGTTATCAATAATTTGATGCCATATCCTCAGTCTCTTTGGCATACTGGGATGACCCTTTCCAAGAAGAAAAGTGCCATGTTGACGTAGCATGTCCACAATTATTTTGTTTTCTGCTTCACTGAAGTGGGCTGTGCAACTCAGTGACAGTTTCACTGTTAAACACAACAGAATGATAATACACATAACTATCACATAACTACACAGTAACTGTTACCAGTTAAAACAGTTAAGGTAGGCAATCAGTAGCATCCACTGGGAAACATAACACATATGACATATGTGATATACTAACAACAGGCAGGATGCAAAACAAGGAGAGAGAGTAGCAAGGGCAACATATCCTTGTATATGCCATAGCAGTAACTCAACTGTACCACCCCCAAAAGAACAGTCCATTCTCGCTTGTGACATAACAGTAACTTCTCTTTGCTTCCCCCACCCATTAAAGAACAGGCATGTGAACCATTTTGCGAATAAAACACATTGGAAATGCTAAACATGCATTCAAAGGACCTGGCCCTAAACATTTGTATATATGGATCACACAGCTTACTATTTACATGTATTGTCAATCATTTGTACCTCTGAAATGGCTTGCTAAACATGGTCATGCCATCAGTACACTTCTAACTAATGCATACAGATAACAATGTAAAATGCTTTGCTTCAAATTATTCATTAATGTATTCCAGCATATACATTATGTAGGTAAAAAATTACAGCATACTTGCCTGACTTCAATGCTTCTCTGTCGAGATAGCTTTGGGAATAGTTTGCTTTGCTGAATGTGTAGCAATTATCCTCACTATCAATTTGGCTAGCTACACATTTGCCTTTTTATAATGGAGTAGGTTATCAATGGACTGCAGCTGTCTAGGCTGTGTTTCAGAGATTCTGGTTATAGGACAAGCATCTGAATTGCATGCTAATCAACCAGTCTGGTGGAGCTATTCACAAAGTTATAAAGCAACCATTTAGAACCATGCTGGGTTTTTCCAGTGGATTTCAAAAGCAGTGGAGTACAGACACAGAATTTCTACTTCAGATAGAATGCTAGGAGCTGCTGCTGCTTAACTCTCATTTGTATGTGCTACAGGCTGCAGGCAATGCTGCTGCCAATAAGCATAGGCTGAGACAGAGAAGAGTTTTCAGGCCATATTTAACTTATCACCACATACATGACATGGACATTTTTGACTGCTACAGGGTAGACAGGGCCACAATACAGGGTCCTTGTGTCTTCTGACTTCTGCAAGCCTCAACTCAGAGCTATAGTCTGTAACTTCCCATGTACTACCTGTGTGCTTGCATCACAGTCAGCTCTGAAGTAACAGTATGACAACTGCTGAATTTACAAGGTACGTCCTGAACATGTACTTTATTGTATAATAATATTATGACATGTCCTTGTATTTCATCCCTTGGTACAGTAACCAACTAAAAGGTGGGAGATTTGTACAGAAATTAATGTAACATGTGACAGCAGAGGCTTATTTGACTTGTATGTGTTTACTATTAAGTAGTAGGCCTCAGGCCTCAAAGATTTACACATTGATGCCTCCCCAAAGTAATAATGATCACTGCATGCCCTTAGTTTAGCAACCTACATTTGAAATGGGAAATCATAACAGAGAAGTTTAAAAGTAATGAGATACATAGCATTTTCTGGCTTCACCACCTTCACAAGTTCAAAACAGCAGGATGCAAAATAAGGAGAGTAACAAAAGCAACATAGCCTTGTCTGTGCCATAACAGTAGCTCAGCCTGGCTCTATCCTCCTTGAAAGAACATTATACAATTGTATGTTACATGACAGGAACCTAACTTTGCTTTCCACCCCCAAAACAGTAGTCCAAGCTTGTTTGTAACATCCAACCTTCCATTAATTTGATGGGAACTGCATATCATATTGTCCCCAGTGAATATCCTCACACATTTTAAGGTAAATTATATAGACTGACTTGTACACTGCATGTCTTTGATTAATGACCATGAAACACAGAAAGGCAGGACACAGCTGTATATTTGCAAGAAATAATCATAGCAGGTTGTGTGATCAGTAAGGGCACAAATAAATATATTACATACAATAAATTCACAAATAACAGGTCATGCCTTGATATCAGTGTACTTTCAGTTGTCCTTGGTTGTGTGAGGAATTACATCATGCATTTGCTGCAAAGGTGTTTGTGGGGCAAAGATGGATAAGTCCCCTCTCCTGTTTTGTGACTGTTAATTGCAGAGAGAGTTGTGACACAGACCTATGTAGTCATATATCATTTGTACTAACAATTTCTACTGTGTATGTCATAGATTGATTTTCTGCATTTCAACTAATTCTCCATTTTTTATACTTTTTTTTTGAGGCCAGTGTTTGTGTGATGCGCCACTTAGCACAAACAGATTTGGCTGTGTGCATTCCATTTGTGTATAGACTGACAGTGTACAAAATGAAAGAATGGGTAACTTGTGTAGTAGACAGAACCCAGACAGCCACATACATACACCAGATACATTAAATGAATACTATTGGCAATCATGCAAACACATTACCCGGCAATGCACACTCTCATGCAATGTGTTTGTGAGATGCTAAGCAATGAGCAACACTTTCAAATGTTGCAAATCCAGAAAGTGCAAACTCCCAGTAAGCACAGTACCTGCAATTGGTGAGAAAACATCATTCTACATTGGCCTTGATCTGTGATAGATATGGTTCTTTTTCCTGGTGATTGAGATTCAGTACTCAAACATGGGGTTTCCAGGAGTTCAATGTGTTTGTTGGACTTCTAGTCAATGAAGATGGGCCCAAGTTGTTGCAGAGGGACTATTGTGGCTTGGATTACAAGGCAGAGGCATGGAATAGTCTGTCACGTGCACTGACCAGTGCTACTGGTGTCCCTAGCACTGGAAAACAATGTAGGAACCACTAAACAGACCTCAGAATGAGGAAAAGGGATACCCTCAACCTTTGGTTCGAGCAATGTAGGACTGAGGGCACCCCACAGATGTGTAAGTATCACTTACAGAGACTACTTGTTAGAGTTAAAAGCTGGATATAGTCAGGATTTGGTATGCTTAATGGTATTCTGCTGTGTTCTGTTTTTTCCACAGCTGTCACAGACAGGGCACTGAATATTTAAACCCATGCCACTGGATTGGCACTGAAGCGAGACACATGTGGTATGTATACATCCCATCAGTGGGATTCTTTTACCATTAAAAGTTACAATGCATTTTGTTGTTACTTATACAGTTTTATCAAATTGAGCACTAATTTCTTAACTATAATAGTGAAGTATGCCTGCATTGCTCTGCAGGGCAAAACAGCAGTTCATTATTGCAAAGTAGTCATAGGTTGTGCCTTCAAAAGCCACACTTCCCAAATATATTAAATATATACAATATATTAAATATGTTAAGGTTTCATCAATATTTCAGTGTAACATCAGAGCTGTAAAGCTGTGTCACCACTGGCATGCTGTAAACTGGTAATCAGTATATTTGGACCACGCATATGCGTAATGTATGCACACAACAAAGATTGCTTGCTGCAATCTGTAGTACATTGTGCATTTTTTACAAGCTGGATAGTCTTAACAGTAAAGAAAGATATTTGTTAGGAGTTTGTAGTGTAAAACGTAAAGGTAACAGAATACACTAAAATAATTCTATCAATGCTTTGTATAACCCATATAAAGTTACTAATGTTCTCCCTTTTTTTACACTCAATGCAACCATTTTCTCTCTGTTTTTTTGGGGTGGGTATTATTTTCTTTTTGTTTACCTTTTTATTTTTTATTTTTCCCACAGCACAGTGGGGTAGGACTGTCCCATGGAATCCACCTGCGCCCACTCCACCAGCTACAACACCACTCCTCAGCACATCCAGTATAGTACCTGGTAGCACCCATCTGCTGCCTCTGCTCTACCCAGCCCCTCAGGTAATTATACCCTGGAGGATAGGCCTGTGGCTCCCTCCAGAAGTAGTAGTGGGTGGTGACTTTATCACCAATGATGAGCTGCTAGGGATGGTTTGTAGGACTGTGCCCCACACTGCTGGCACACTCCTACACCAGAAGGAGAGACTAGTCTCCATTACTGTATTAAATAACACAAGGAGATGTAGATGTCAGACACTGCAGCCATTGGTGCAGTGAAGAAACAGTGATGTTAGTCCACTGGGGGAGGACTCAATTCTCAATGTTACCCAACTTGATATCCATGGGTTCACGATATCTCCAGCCTCGTCCCAACCATGGTATTCACCCACCTCATGTGTCCATCACTGTCCCTGTCTCATCTTGCTTGTCATGTCTGTATGCAAATGCTTCCTTGCCTGGCCAAATTACCTCACCCAGACATTCCTACAGCCCTTCCCCAACATTTCTCTCTCTCTCAAAAAAAAAAAAAACAAAATGGGCAGCTGTCCCACAAAAAATAGTGTCCCATACATAGCTGTGAATTTCACATACATGTCTTCATGACACACATCATTCTGTCCAGTTCTCTATGCAACAGATTATGTTGCATTGTGGTCACCCCTCCGTCTGGAAGTGACAGTCCAAATTCAGCCAAATTTGTATGTTTTATTCTGGAATAAATAGATAGCTATGGTTCTTTCCTACATCCTTCCTGCACATTCCTGACTTGTTTTTACTTTGTGCATTCCTCTGCTTGCTCCTCATTTCAATACTTTCTTGTCTTCCCCATTTATTTTCATTAAATAATTATTACGTGATGGTGCACATCACACATTAATGCATGGCTACGACAAAACCAGTTCTAAGTATTGTATAGTTGGATTGAAAATCAGTACCATCTAGTCATATTTTAGGCACTCCATAACAAGTATCACACTTCAGAATTTGGATTTACATGTAAAATTATTTGACACTGTTAACATACACCTGGATTCAAACCAAGTGCCATCTAAACACAATATACATATATCACTGCATTAAAAGGTGGTGCTATAGAGTCAGGTGATTAGCAGGTATGTTTTAGAGACTGTATAGCAAATGACAGACTTGACTGCTGTTGAATACACCTGCTAGTTAACTGAATCTCTGGCTGCAGAAATTAATGCACTTAATGCAGTGATACATTCCTTTTTTGGGGCAAATGGTTTAGCTATAGGTAATACATTAAAGTGTTTTGTTAGTACCATTGCTTATTGATGCTGTGTGATGTGCTGCATCTCATAACATTGTTCAATATTGCTGTACAAAACTAAATGAGTATCCCACAATAATGCTTTATAAAAAATTACAAGGGATTGTGCAATGCTTCTTCACAGAAATTTAATGAAGAACATGCAACATTAGTGATATGAGAAGCAAGCACGGGGAAGTACAAAGGGAAATCTTTTCTAAACTGTGCTACTTACTATTGAATGTATTAAATGCATCTGCTATCTAACTGACTCTTGTGCAGCAAGTATTGATGCATTGTTGTTGAAGGCAGATGGTACTGGGTTTGAATATGGGTGAAAGTAATAACTTTACAAGAGTGTATGTTACTTTAAATATAGCTACTTATATTGCTGCCTTTTACTGTTGCTGCTCATTGGTGCACACTGTGCACCATGACACAATTCTTTAAAGAAATGAAATAAAGAAGATAGGAAAGTGGTGAAATGGGGAGCAAGCAGGGGATGCACAAAGAGAAAAAAGGCAGGAGTGTGAAAGAAGGATGGAGGAAAGAACCATAGCTATCTATTTTTCTCAGAATAAAGCATAGAACTTTGGCTGAATTTGGACTATCACCCCTAGAGAGAGGGGTGACCACAACACAATCTGTTGTATAGAGAATTTTATAGAGAATTTGAAAGAATAATGTGTGTCATGAACACACGTGTGCAAAATGGAGAGCTATGTATGGGGCAATTTTTTTGTTTTTTGTGGGACAGGTGCCCTTTTTTTTTGGACAGACAGAGGAATGTTGGATAAGGGCTATAGGAATGACTGGGTGAGGTAAGTTGGGCATGTGAGGAAGCAACTGCAGACAGACAAGACAAACAAGACAAGAGACAGGGATGGTGAAGGACATATGAGGTGAATGAAACCCATGGACGTGGAGAGCGATGGAAAATCTCGGGCCCATGCATGCTCACATTACTGTCACCTCACTGCACCGCTGGCTGCAGTACCTGATATCTGTGCTTGCTACAGGTGCTTTGCACTAGGATGGAGAGCAGGTGGTCCATCTGGAGTAGACATGTGCCAACAGTGCTGCACACAATCCTATGCACTACCCCTGGCAGTTCATCATGGGTGATACATTCACCACCTCTGCCATTGCTTCTGGAGAGAGCCACAGGGCTATCCTCTGGGGAAGACCTACCTGAGGGACCAGGTAGTACAGGGGTAACAGAGGGGTTGCTACCAGGTACTGTACCAGATGTGCTGGGCAGCAGTGCTGTAGCTGGTGGAATGGAGGCAGGTGGATCCTGTAGGACAGTCCTACCCTGCTGTGCTGTGGGAAACAAAAAAAATAAACACACACAAAAAAAGAAAATAATATCCCCCCCCCCAAAAAAAGAGAGAGAAAGGGGTTGCTGTGAGAGAAAAAAGGGAGAGCATTAGTAGCTTCATATGTCACATACAAAGCATTGATACAATTATTTGACTCTATTCTGGTACCTTTACTTTTAAAACTGCAAGCTCCTAACAAGTTTCTTCCTTACTTTTCAGACTACCCAGTTTATAACAGAGACACACTATAGTACAGATTGTAGCCACCAATCCTTGATGTGTGCATATATTGCATATATGCATGTTCCAATTAAATTGATTACAGCTTACATGTCATTTGTGCCACTGGTATAGAGGTATGAATTTACAGTCCAATAATAATGAAAACATAAACAGTATTGTATATTTAGGAAGTGTGTTTTTTCAACCCACAACCAATGGCTATGCTAAAATACTGTACTATTATTTTGTCCTACAGACACTACTACATGCGTACCTTTCCTTTTAGAGTTTAGAGATGCATGCCCATTGTTATTTGAGAATATGACACCATCACTTTGTGCTACAGACTAAGGTATGCATAGTTTCTTTTACAGTTGGGATATGCATGCTCAATTTGATACATGTGTGTGTTCCAATTATACTGATTACAGATTACAGAAAGTCATTTGTGCCACTGGTATAGAGGGATGATGTTACATTCCAATAATTTGATACAACTCTATTAAATTCCAACTAAGTGGTTCTTAACTTTTAATGCTACAAAATTGGTATACAAAATTTTATTGTGATTATAATACTATTTAAACAATACTGTTTGATGCATACATACCACATGCTTTCCACATCCTTACTAGATGCATGGCATGGTAATGAACATTCAAGACTCTCTCCTCAGCAGCTGTGGCAAAAACAGAACAGAACACCATTATGAATACCAGTTTTGATTATATTCAGTTTTTAACTCTTACAATTACTCACAGAAATGTATACTTACACATATGTAGGGTGCCCTCTGCCCAACATTCCCAGATCCAAAGGTCAAGCGTATCCTGCTTCCTCCTCCAGAGGTCATCAAAATGATGTCTGCATTGCTCACCTCTGCAGGGGATACCTGTTGCAATAGTTAAGGCACTTGCAACACTATGTCAGGTTTCAGATTTATATTCTGACTCAGAATAGTCCTGCTGTAGCAACCTGGGCCCATGCTTCCTAACTAGGAGACCAACAGACATTTTGGACTCCAGGACACTCCAATGTTGCATCTGAAAGTGCACACCCTGTCCAGTAACTACAGACATGCCTGCCATAGTTCAAGCTCAATGTCTAATGAGCATTTCCTGCCAATTTCAGTTAATATGGCACTGTTTCCTACCTATTGCATATCTCATGGTAACTGAGAGTGAGCACATTTTGGATTTGCAACATTTGAAATCATTGCACATCGCTTACCATCACGCAAACATGGTAGGTGAGGCTGGGCAATGCCAGACACTGTGTTTTGTTTGCACAATAGTAAGTGATGCAAAACAGTGGTGAACAATGCAATTTATAGCTAATTAGGTATACATAAACTTGTGTAAATGGACAAATAAAATTTACTATATATACTGTTCTTCCTACACTTGCAGCTATTACAAGAAGGTTGGAAAAACAGTTGTGGATCTTGTACTCTATTGCTATAATCTGCAATCTCACAACAGTAAAACAAAACTTGCATACGCTCTACTAGAACCCCTACCATCTGTACTCCACCCCTTCACTTGACACCTGCTGCTACAAGATTAGTGAGATGATATCTGCTATCTTAGTAGTTATTGTAAGGTTCTCATTGTTAATCATAGCACAAGGTCACCTACCGTGGTTGCAGAATGTATAATATCATTAATTGAATGCATCCAGTTCATATGTATGGCTGTCTGTGTCCTATGTACAACCTGAGTGGCCCATTCCTCCAGTTTGTGTGCTGCTGTGCTTTGTACAAACAGCTGAGCATAACTAAACATAGTTATGCCAAGTGGTGCATCGTGCAAACACTGGCAAGAAAAGAAAAATTAAATTAAAAAAAGGATAAAAAATTAATTAGCACACAAAAGACACACTGTCCTCAGTTTTGAAGACTGTCCAAATATTTATATCATATACTTGGCCTGTTCCTTGTAAAATGAGTGGTTTATTGTGAAATCACTGAAGATTGCAGTCACTATATAATAACTTATACATTTCTGTTCTGTACTTCATATCTTTCAAAAAATGAATGCTTCCTCTTTGTCATCTCATTAGTTTCATATTTGAGTGGAACAATCCACATTCAGTTTACAGGTTTCGCAGCCAGTAACACCAGGGCGAGCTGCGAAACCTTGCCTATACATGCTGCACATCATTAAATTTCATGGCGTGAGATTGCATGATGCTGCACGATGTGCAGTATCATGTAAGGGAATGCACTCCTTGTAGGCTCTGCGCAGAACTACATGGAGTTTATTAAATCCCTCAGTATGTTTACACCTACTACGCAAAGTCAATAATTTGGGATTCAGCAATTCTAATGAGATCACACCTCATTTGCATCTTCACCATGCACAGAGGCCTGAATCTACACTATAAAAAAGTAACCTTGTAGCTACAGAACTTGAAGGTGAAGAAAGTTGTGTATGTGGAGAACACACAAAATTGCTACTGAGTTTGATTTATTTGCACAAGGTATGATTGTATTTTTCAAGTACATGCTAGATTAAAAAAATGCATATATGCATCAGAAAATGGAAATGTATCTATATGCACATCTTATAGTTCACTGCTGGCACAGGCATTTTTGGTAGGCATTTTAGTTCTCAGACAGACAGCCCTTATTAACTTCCATCACAAGTGTTATTGTTGCAACTAGTTATCTTAAACTCTGCTTATGTTATTTCAGGGAAATGTAATGTACTAAAAAAATGTACCATGAAGACCAGGAACTATACTTCTAAATAATGTCTAATACGTCCATTTATTGGTTGCCCAAAAGGTTGTTGTGCAAAAGGCAGATAGAATTGCACTTAGAACAAACACAAATAGCAGCTTAATAGTCTTTCTCTGAACAAACACAGATAGCAGCAACATGCACTATGCTGTCAATGACACAGGGGTGTTAAGTTTCTAATATGGCCTGTAGACACCTCCAGGGGAGGGCTGGACACAGTGAGAGGTGACTGGCAATATATAAAATTGGCTTTTCTATTGTAAATTTGTACACCTTTTTGTGAGAATTGAGTTGAAAGCACTTCTAACAATTTAAATATGTGGTATTACTTAGTTTGTACCAACTGTCATTTTCTTGTTGATTTGGAGGTGGGGGAGCCAGGTGCCATTTGTGTGTTACCACAACAAAAGTTGTGTTTCAAGAGGTTTGTTGTTGAACGTATGCAGTCATCCTGTTCTTTCTGTGCTAAACAAGTCATTAGTCCATTGGCATTCCTTATTTTGGACCAAACATTGGTTTGTGTGTGAGTGTGATATGGTACAGCCACATAATCTTACATTTTAATGACTGAACTGTGTGTCTCCAGTGGTTAATGTTGAAAATGTAATATGTGTATATATAGCAGGAATTTTATTATGTGATATTGATGTGTCGTATCCTTTTCTGTTTTATGTCACATAGATTTATGGAACCCAAGTGTACAAACCTATGTAAACCGCCTTTCAGTGCCTCAGAAAAAGATGTCATAGCGAAGGCATTCAGGCACCATGGCACCTTTCTGCTTGAGAGAGGCTGTAGGGATATGGCTGACAAAATACAGACTTGGAAGCAGATAGTGAATGACATATATGCTGTAGTGGGGTGCACCAGGACTTATGATCAGGTACATCATAGGGCCACTGATATTATTTAATCAGCCCAGAGGTGAACAGCTGCAGTTGCTTGTGAATAGCAGGCTGTGGGGGAGGGGTCTACAGAACCACCACTGATACCAAATGAAAAGTTCCTATCCACTATCAGAGACCTAGAGAGCTCAGTAGAAAGTGCACAACAGCATGTGATTGAGGTTGATGGTGATATTTCTGGGAGAACACATATGTTCCAGGAGGAGTTCCAGGTAAGATTACATATGTCAGGTTGTAAGATTTGCTTGATTAGCAATATATTTTAAGTAATAGTTCATTTGGTTTTCATTTATTTATTTATTTTTTGGGATGAATGTACTGATCATTTGATAGAGTAAATATCACATTTTTTTCACTACACATGGGCTTTGGGTGGATCTGTCATCCAAGTTTCAGTTAAAAGTATTGTTAATGGACATATAGGCAAACATAGTACATTCACTGTCTGCCTGTGTTGCTGCAGTTGTAATGATTGTGTCCTCACCTTGCTTCAATTCTTCCAGGACCATCCTCCCTAGCAAGTGTCGATTCATCTCTACATAGTAAAAAAAGTCATTGATGACCATTTACCAGAAATATGTATTTATACCTATGTGCAAGGTGTGTGTCATGAGTGTGTGTATTGCAGTACCATCTGTGATAGTGGCACCGGTGTTAGTTTATTCTCATATATTACATTTTAGTGTAGGTATTAATTTCAGTCCTGTGTTTGTTACTTATTATCACAGGTAATCCTGACAGTGGAAGTGTCGGACTCTTCTTGATGTCAGAGTATTGGCAGAATCTGATGATGATGGTGGCCAAACAGAAGCACAGTCAGGGGGTGCAGTGGTTGAATCTGATACTGAGACTGACATACAGCCACCCCCTGTATTTCCATCAGACACAGGCAGTAAGCCTATGCATACCTATTTCAGTGAGCCCTCAGACATTGGATAGGTGGAGGATGAAACACTTGATCAGGATAGTGTGGTTACTGTGGCTAGTGTAGGTTGACTCTGGCTGTAGCCAAAGTGTGGATGAGGTGCCATGCAGGAGGGTAGTTAGGGATGCTTGGAAGAAGCCTGCTGTCTACCCTCCATATGATCCTGGTGTGCCTTTATGTGCCACTTGACATATGTTTAGGGCCATCATGGAGTTGCAGGTACATTCCAATAGGCTCTCTGAAGACATGCTTAGGGTTGTTGATGTTGCACAGGCTGACATGTGTGACTGCCTCCACCATGTGGCCAGATCAATGGATCAGATGAATGACATAATGGAATGATCAGTGTCTGAGATGGAACATCTGCTGGGAGGGGGCTGGCATCCAAGTGGACATAGGTCAGCATGATCTGATTTTAGCCAATGTAGTCATGCCCAATCATGCTCCCATAGTGGCACTAATCCCACTGCTCCATCAGTGATTGAGGTTCCACACCCAGACATGATAGGCCATGGAGTCATGGTCCTGGATGTACTTATGATGAGAGCTCATCCAGCAGACATCAGTCACCTTCAGGTAGCAGCAGTAGTGCAACTGACCCTGGCATGGACAAACCAGTGCAATGCCTGGCAGAGACAGTTCCCATGGTTGGGGGTGCAATGAATTGTTACCTCTACCATGCATGGCTCACACCTGTCTGACATACCAGGATGTAGAGGTACCCAAGAGCTTGGCTGTGTTTTTGCAAACACTCACACACACACATTTCACCTTGAGTGCCCATACAGAAACACACATATAGCAGTTACATGGGTCAGTCACTAGCCTTACAGCTCATTTGGTCTCAGTGACCACTTGGTACTTTATCAAAAGATCTGCCTGCCTGTTTTTCTTACTCACACATGCTCACTACTTTTTGTGTCAGCCTTGACCTCCTGCCCACCCCCCTCCAAACAATAACCTGTGTAAATGATGATAAATGTGCCATATCCTTGATTTTCTATCTTTTGGATTCAGGGTTACATAAGTCTTTTGTCTGATGCTCAAGGTGCATACCTGATTGAATGCTTAGTATATTGTACTGTTTTCTTACAGGAGTTTGTAATGTGTATATGTTTGATGCATGTGGCCTATTAGTTGATAGTGAACACATATATTGACATAAGTCATTGCTGCCCCATATTGATGTCATTGCTATAAAAATCAGCCACCTTCTACTTAGTTACATTAGCAAGTAACAGTATGCAATGCTATGCTATTCATTTGTGTTCACAGACATTTAATTTCCTATTCCAAGTTCAACGCTTACCTTGATAGTCCAGCAGTTAAAAGAGTTTTAATTTTGGGCTGCCTCTGTGTGATGCTAGCAGTACACAAGCATTACATGGGTAAGTAAGGGTTGTGAGCATTGCCTGGCATCATTGTTACTGCATATATGTGCACAGGATGAAGGTTTTACCCCCCTTAGGTGGTGAGTGTGTATGCTAACCATTACCTGTTGGCCAAGGTGAGAGTATATTTTGCATGCTTATATCTGCCTACATGCACAGCAGTTGGTGGTTTCTCCTCTGACTCGTCACCTGTTTGTGGCTGTGGTGACCTTGTCAGTGGTGGTGGGATGTGTGCCCCTTCCCCTTGGTGTTCCTGCTGAAGCTGTTTACTCAGAACAATACTGTAAAGAATGGCATAGACTGTGAACATTTCAGTGCAAGCATGAGGACTGTACTGCAGGACTTCTCCAGATGCACCTAAGCACTGGAACTGTGACTTCAGCAGCCCAAACACAAGCTCTATAATATTTCTTGTTTGATTGTGCACTTCATTATAATGCTCTTCAGTTGGTGAGTGTGGCAATATCATCCACGGCTCAAGTGCATGACCTGCATTCCGCAATAAATGACCCTGTGGGATATCTCCCCAGAAAACCTCTGATACCTTTGAGAGTTGTGTTAGATATTGGAATTGTGGTAACTGCCTGGGTTGCCAGCACACACATTCAGGATGATTCTCTTAGCATTACACATGACCTGGCAGTTAATGGAGTGGAAGTCCTTTCTGTTTATGTACACCCTTCCTTGTTCCCCAGGTGATGCTTTGAATTCAATGTGCATACTGTCTATCTCACCCAAGACTTCAGGGTAGTGTACTACTGGGTAGGAATCCTGCATAGTTGTAGCATTGTTCTTAGGTGTACATGGAAAATGTATGCAGTCAATGGCATGTTGTAGCACAGCATTCAGGAACTGATGTAGAATCCTGGATGCTGATGTCTTTGACACCCCCAGCATATCCCCTGTTGGTCTATGAAAGGTTCCTGTAGCTAATATTCTAAGTGCTCCTCATACCTTAGTCTGCACAGGTATTGGTTCCCCTCAGTTTGCCCTTGTTCTCAGCTAAGGATGACTAAGGTTGCAGAGCTTCTGTAATGTGTCTCTATCCACCCTGTAGCACTCTACAATTTCTACCTCATGCAGATTATGAAAAGTTAAATGGGGTCTAAACCCTCTTCTCCTTCTTGGCCGAGGTCTATTATCAGCAGCAGCAGCAGCACAGACTTCAGCCTTCTGCACATACACATGAACAAGAGCAACAGCAGCCCCTAATACCAATTCCATGTAAGTAGTTTATGTGACTGTATTCCAGCAGGATTTGGAATTCACAGGAAAAACCTGCACTGAGTTTACACAATTGCTTTATAGCTTGTTGAATAACTCCTTCATCTTGGATTGCTTGATTAGCATACAATTTAGCTGCTTATGCAATAGTTAGAATGCCACTATGTTTACTGCATTTGCACAGCTCTACATGGTGAGTAGAACTGCTTTCGGAGTACAAAATATAGTGCTACCATGTAGGCTTTATTGACTCCAGCCCACTGTGTGTAAATAATGTACCAAAAACTGTTGCTTTGAAACTTTTGTAAAGACAGCACATAGACCTGCTGATTTCAGTAGTTACATATTTGTATTATGCGGAGAGGATTCCTGCACAACTATTGTTGTATGTAGTGAAATACCTTTTTGCTTAGGCTGAGAGGATTCCTGCAAGATTAATTTAATAGAATCAATTATGTAATTAATTATATAAAAAGAAAATATTGCAAGTCTACGAAAGAGAAGGTGCCCTTCCACAGAAGAGGAACAGTTGCCTAGAACATCTGCTCTGGAATCTATTTGGGACATTGATTTACGTTTCTCAAAAAATGAAACAACTGGTGGTAATCACATTCCTGAGGTTCACACCTGCATAGCAGTTATCTACAAAAGGTACTAAGATGAGTAAATGCAAAAGCATTTTTAAAAATGTCTACTTGCATCAAGGGACATGGTTCACAGGTTTAGAACTACAATCTCTGGGGTGTGACATCATCTTAACCAAACTCAGCTACAATACAGGGGCATTAGATATGGGACTGCTATTATTGGCAAGTTTGGTTTTACCAAATCACTTTGTCACATATTTTTTAAAGGAATAGTTTCACATTTCCTTTACGTGGTGAATAAAATTCAGTTATGAAAATAATATTTTTTAAGGTGCTTGTATGTGTTTCTGTACTGTAATGTTGTTGCCTTTATTTGAACAATAAATGTGAAAACTATGCATTAATCATTTATTTATGTATGACGTTCTCAGTAATGCATCAGTAAAACATTCTTTTCCCCTTTTTTTACTTTATAAATAGATCTTCCTGTGGATATCATTATCAGGTCATATAAATTATTGTTAATTTGAGGTGATGAGGTATATAGGTATGGATTACGCATCAGTATTATGTGTGAGGTGTATGGAGATAGTTTATGCATCAGCATTATGTATGAGGTGTATGGGGATGGATTATGCATCAGGTATGAGGTGTATAAGGATGGATTATGCAAAAGCATTATGCAGATTCATCTCTATCTGACTCCATTCTCTTTTTTCTAATCACAGGGACATTTAAATTTATTAGGATAGTTTGCATGTTCATGAAAGCTGCTTGGCCCAGGTGCATTCTGCACGGCTCATTCACAACTACCCGAGGCCTAATTATGTGGATTATTTTGACTTACACATTCATTACTGCACTTCATAGAGATAACTGTAACTCAGCCTCATTTGTATACATGATGCATAAAAGACCCTGAATTTACAAAATAACTTGCCATATTAACTTGCAATCATTTGAGATAGGTGGCAAATGGTTTAGGAAAATGTGAATTTATTCAAATAAATGAACAATATTAAAAATTAGAGAAATTATTAAGAAGCAGTTTGTATTGATGCAAGATATCAGGGTTTACAAGGGAAAACTGTGTCTTTTATTAAGCTGATGACCAGATACATATGAGTTGTTTAACTACTAATGACATGAGAGTCATTTATAAATGGAATCAAAGGCATCAGGACTGGAAATGTATTGAGAATTAGTCATAATGGCAATATGGAGGATGTTAATTTTTGTGGCATTTATTGATTATGCTACACAGAATTTAAGTACATAATTTGAAGAGACTAAAGTGTGATGTATTGCATTTTCAGTAATGTATTATTTTATTAGGATCCATGGCGCGTTACTGAAGGTCTCTGATGGTCACTCATTGTGATGACCGTGCCCTGGCCCAGCAATCAAGGAGCCTCAATCCTCACCACTAACACCAGGGAGGTCATCTCCTAGAAGAGGAAAGGATAATTAATACACACAGTAAAATACAATTTCCCTTAAGTGCACACAGAGATCACAGTCATTCTGGGGCTGGTTGCTCCCTTGCTCTCCAGGTCCACAATAAGACTCCCCACTGGCACAGCTATAGGGTCCAGATCTCAGCCTAGCTGGCAAGCTAACCTCCAGTACCCTCTCTGTCCCACATGTGCTTCATGCCCCTGCCCAGGTAGCTGACACACACACACACCACATGTTGAGATAAGTATTTATACAACTTCACAAACACTCCTGTGAAAGGCTGACACAAATGCTCCAGCTGTGCTCCTTTACCCAGACTGTATGGTATTAATTTCTGCCACCACCAGCTAATATTATCAGCTACCCAAAGGACCTTAAAAGGGTGCCCAATTATTACTGTGTAATATTATTATCCAATTGGTAATGTGACTATTCAGTCTAAGGCTTATTAGAGTGGCCTATTACAATAACCTCTATAAATATACAATGTACTTTAGAGCCTACTATCTATACACAAACCAGCCACAGGTAAAGGTTTTTAAAATATTTACTAATAAATAATTAAAACACAAGACAATACTACTACGCCACAGAGATATCTAAGAGTTCAGAGATCACACAGAAACTTAAAATAATACAGTAGGACAGGTCTGATGTCAAAGAAAAACACTTAATCTAAATTTCTAATCTTTAGCTATTCTTAAGAGAAAACACAGTGCTATAATCCTACTTACATACACAAAGAGCATAATAAGTGCTGGGTTGATGGTCCAAGACAAAATGCTTTCAGTCTGTCACTGAACAATAGCTTTTAAAAGGCCCTCCCAAATTACATCATTTTGACACTTAGTCTGGAATTCCCAGGCCACAAACTGCATTATTTAGCAAGCTAATACCTGCTCAGGAAACTACAACAATAAAAGACATTTCACATGTACACTCTAACAATTATTCCCTAAGTTAAGATAATAGAAAGAATGTGTTCAGTCAGTCACTTCAGCACCATTTTTTAGATAATTGTAACTTCAATGAACATTTGAAATGCTTGGCTTGATTTCCCTTACAGCAGATGGCAATGTTGCAACAATCTTGAAGTTCACATTTTACAGTGTTTTCTTTCATTTATGAACACAAGCCTGTATTTAACATTTATTTATACAAATGATAGAATTATGTATCAAATTCTATTTGACTAGGCTGGCAGCCTTTGCCCATCTTTCTCCAATCTTCACACTCATGAATGAGAAAATAACAATAAAAATACAGGAATGCGGTAGTGGAAGGATACAAGTTTGTTAACAATGGCATACAAAAACAGTTGAAAGTTATTTATTTATTGATCATAGCTAGGCTGGTCAATTGACCCATTTCAGCCATTGCCTGGGTAAAAAGAGGGACTTGTGCAACATGAGGCTTGAACCCACAACTATGAGATTGAGAATCTCATGCTGTAGCAACTGAGTTAACCAGCTAAGTGCTTGCACTCCTCTTATGAATTTGTTCATGACACTGTAGAGGTTGCTGCAACACAACTTTGGCTGAATTGAGACTTGCAGCATGTGTATATGAATATAGCTTTTGTGTTACCTTACATGTTTTGGACTGTGGTCTTTTACTTATTTATTTGAGATGACAGTAGACATGCTTTCATTGTTATGTAGTTTGGTTGATGAGTGGATTAAAAGGTTCAGTACATGACTTTGGCATGTTGTTTTAGGTAAAAATGATTCAGTAGCAATGAATCAATATACAGAAAGGGCAATTTTAGCCATAAGGAGAATGACATCCTCACTGTAACACTTAGGTCATATAGCAAATACTTTTTTGGAAGAGACCCAAACAAGCTGAGAAGGCAAAGGGTTGGAAAAAATACTTACTGATATTAATACTGTTGACAGAAGGGAGCACACATTAACATAGAGCAAGAAGAGGGCCGATGATATGGTAGGACATGCCTTGCCTTGCGTTTGCTCATAGCACTACTGGGAAAGGGGCATCAGACATAAATTCCTTTAACACCTGATGAGGAATCCCTCCTGTCCATTTCTAGTAATAATTATGAGACAGACAAGGATACACTGGCATAATCAGAGGTGGTGTGGACACTAGCTATTACCAAGGTCTGCAGTATCAACAGCCATCTGCTCATGAAGGTGGGTTTGACAACAAGAACATGTTTACAAAGAGAAATGAGTGCTGAAAACAAATGATTACATATAACATATGACAATTACAATTAACAGGTGAAGCCTCAACCTATGCACATAATGACATTAAAAAAGTGTACATGGTAACTGTCTTCTACACATCATTACAAGGCATACAATAGTGCAATCCAATATCTGAATAGTAATATATTCAATTATTTTTTGACAGTGTCAGCAGCAGATCCTGTAAAGAATTTAGAGGATATGAACAGAATGATGACTGATGGTGATGATTATGAAGCTGAAGATGGTAAGTTATATTTATGAGACATGTAATCCACAAAATGAATCAGCTTTTCAGGCAAAACAATAAAGCCCTGAGAAGGGCAAGCTTAGAAAATTATGAAAAAACCCCACAGATGGCTAAGCACACTTGACAACAGATGATGATAACCAGGATAATGCAGTAGTTAGTGAGCGGGTTACAGACTTAGATGATGTCTCCGAATATCCCCCCTTGCGTAGGTCTGACAGACTAAGGAATAGGGAGGGTTATGAACAACAATATAGGTACACAAATTTTCAGGGGGGAGCAAGAAGGGGGAGGGAGAGATACTAGGACAACTCAGTACCAACCTCCCCGACTTGGAAAACAATTCCATTCTGCAAGACGAAATGAACCCCTATAGATATACTTTAGAAGATTTTCATATTTCCTTAACCAAAGAACATTTTAGTCTCTTATCAAAGGGAACCAAGTTCATTCCTAGTAGAAGGGAAGATTTAACCAAAACAATTATGGATGTTAAAACCTTTACTAGGATTATTAACTTCCAGGTTATATTTTATCAGAATAAAAAATATGAACCAGGAGATCTGGTAAAAAGAAGTAAATACAATCCCCCACTGCAACCCCAGATAAAAAAATCTAGAGAATATACTTGAGAATGAAATAAGAAAGAAGTATGGGAAACTACAATATACAAGGAACTTAAGCCAGGCTGAACGCAGCATCCTTGATGAATTAAGAGGGGATTCAGGCTTAAGAATTATGAAACTGGACAAAGGTGGGGGAATAGTATTGATGAACAGCTTTGACTATGAGGGGAAAATGAATGAAATCTTAGGAGACCCTAACAAATACTCCACAGTTTCACAAAAATGAAATAAATATTAGTTACAGAAGGATAGATATGGCCTTAGAAAGTTTATTTTTAGATGGAGTGTTAGATAGGAAGACATATGAATATTTAAAAGTGGACAAACCTAAAATTCCTACTATTTTTGGAATCCCCAAAATACATAAGAATGGAATGGATCCCCCTTTGAGGCCAATAGTTTCGGCTGAGGGTTCCAAAACTTTACCGCTAGCCAAATTTGTGGATGTTAAGCTTAAGAAACTGTGGCTTAAGAGAACCAACGTTTTGAGAGATTCTTGGGATCTTCTAAGGACATTGAATCATGATCTATACAATGAGAATTTATGTCTCCTAACAATTGACATTGTAGATTTGTTCTCAAGCATTCCCCACAATGATGGACTTAGATACCTGGAAGAACTAATTTTTGAGGATGAGACTTTAACCCATGATGAGTGTGATGATGGAGCTTATAGATTTGGTTCTAAAGTTCAACTTCATTTACTTCAAAGGTGAATTTTTTCACCAGAAGAAAGCAGTAGTGATGGGTGCTGCTTGTGCACCCACCTATGCCAATTTGGTCTTAGCCAAATGGGAAGAGAAGATGGTAACCGAATCAATATACAGTAACAACTGGTCACTTTATAGAAGATTCCTGGATGACATATGTATCCTATAGGAAGGGCCAAAAGAAGAGATAGAAAAATTTATTGAATATATTAACAACAGTACTAATTTTCTTGAATTTTCTTACAGAATAAATTATGAGAAGTTGGAGTACTTGGATATAGAAATATACAAGGAAAACTCACGTTTTAATTCCAGGGTGTATAGAAAGAGTACCTATTATAACTCTTATTTGCACTTTGAAAGTGCTCACCCTTTGTACTCCAAGAAAAATATAGTTAAAGGACAATATATTAGGGCCTGCAGGATGACGTCCAGAGACAAAGACTTTGAAATGGAAAAAAGGTTAGTAAGGAAAATGTTTAGGACAAGGAAATACCCAGATGATATGATTGACAAAATTGAGACAGAAGTGACAGAAAGCCAATATTAGGATTACCAGTATTTGATACGGTAGGCTCAGTAAAAAAGGCAAATGACAATTTTGGCAGTGCACTCATCTTGGAGTATAATGCTTGTGCAAAAATGGTAAGACAAACTATAGATAAGGAATGGAATACATTTTTAGCATTTACTGACTTAGAGAAACTAAAGAATGAAAAGCTAAGAGTAGCTTATAAGAATTCAAGTAACTTAAAACTTTTATTGGAAAATGGTACAAACCAAGAAGTTCAGAGATGGAGAAAAAGGAAGGGAACGTTTAAATGTGGACATTGTCAACAGTGTGCATACATGAGCAATGCAGAAAGTGTGTATTTGGAAAGCAGGGGAATCACCCTGGAAGGCAAGGATTTTAATAATCGTGACTCCTTTGGACTTGTATATTTAGTGAAATGTCAAACCTGTGAAGCGTTCTATATAGGGAAGACAGAACGCAAGCTCAGGAGAAGGGTATACGAACACATGTATGACCTAGAAACAAACAAACAGACTAATGCATTGTACAAACACAAACAAAGCTGTGAAAATGCACACTATACATTTTTTGTGATAGAAAGGGTGGGAAAGAGTGGCAGAGGAGGTTTATGGGTGGAATGTTTGGAGTACAGAGAATTATGGTGGCAGATAAGTTTGGAGGCCAATAAGCCACCGGGTCTCAATGAACATATCTCCATAGACCCATTATTAAAATTGAGAACAGCAAAAATGTGATATGCATTTGTATTTTATGTGAATTTTATCACGTTTTTACCCATATTTTCCAAGAGTTACAGTAGGTCTTTAAGCTTTTTCGTATTTGTATTTTTATTAAAACGTTGGGTTTGTAATATGTTATGAACACAAATGTTACATTCATTTATCAGAGGTATTGAACTTATTTTTTCCTTATATTTTCCTGTTTTTAACATTCTTTTAACTGAGTGAGGCTATACAATTTGCCTTTGGTTTACAGTGCAACTTTTATAATACCTGTAATTTCATGATTCATCCACTAGATGGAGGATCAAGTTCATTTAAAGCAAATTTTCAAGTTGGTAATTTTAACCATTGAGTCCTACTAAATGTGTTTCTAATAGTATTTTAACTTTATAATTTATTTTTTGTAGTTAAGTGTTTTAAGGATTTTTATTTAAAACATCCCCGGGATTCATGAACCTTGCGCCAGGGGCCAGCATAGCGTCGGCATTATAACGCCAAATATGGCTGCTTAGCGATTCAGGTATGAATGAATTCCACGTGCACTACCGGCGTGCGCCGGACCGTCTCCGCCATGAGGTATGCAAAACACACTGTGTGCGGTATTGCACCATGCAAATGAGGGCAAATAGCCAGGTATAGCCAAAAC